>NW_010517215.1:62881-88505 GCF_000687285.1 Phaethon lepturus
CGGGGTGGGGGGGGGGGGGGGAGGAAATTCCACACATGTCAAAGTAGTGTCTGATTAATGCATTTCTTAAGGCTCCAGAGAAGCTTACAACTCTTATTAGGTAAAAAGAATAAAGGTAGCTCAGTTGGCCCATGCAAAGTGCAGGCATCTCTGCTAATTGAAAGACAAAGTGAGAACTGATAGAAATAACGTCTTCACACGAGTTTATCTTATCTATGAGATTAGCAAAAGCAGGTTAAGAAAGCCCTGTCTAACATTCAGGAACAGTTAACCTTCTAATACTTGTTTGAAACTTAGGCAGCCACCACTATTGTTGTATGGTGAAAGAAAAAAAAAAAAAAGTCCAAATAAAAATGTGCTAAACCAAAATAAATTTGCAAATACTCTCCAAGTTATTTTTGCAGAATAAGGAGTGTTATTAGCTTTTCAAATAGAACTGGATTTCCATCCTTTGATGGCAAAATGAACAGGTGAGATCTAATGCATGTGTATTCTGTTTTGTCCACCTTTTTACTCCTGCCTCCACCTGGATTCTTGTAGTATGCCAGATTCCTGTTTGCTGTAATTAATTTCGATTTTGCTATGTTGATTTGCAGTAATAGAGAGTTTGGCCTAGATTTTTAAAAGGCTGGCTAACTGAAAGGAAGTATGAACAAGTATTCAAAAGCTCTTTTATAACTGCTCTGTAGTAATTGGAATATTTTGGTAGATTCAAAAGAATAGCAACTCACTAAGGGAATGGAATTAAGCTAATGAAAGAAAGCCTTTTACTCAGAACCAATAAAATGTATTAGACTTTGTAATAATCTGTCTGAAGTGGTTTTGAAGTCCTGTGGCTTGGTTTTATTTGAAGCTGAACTGGACAGTACACTTAACATACTGTAGGAAACAATCTTGAACTGGTGTGGGGAAGTATTAAATTGTATGTTAGATATTTTATCACTCAGCTCTTGCAACAAGAGAGGAATTAATAGAGTTTGAAGAGAAGACCTGCATGAGTGACCCAGACTTTGCATGATTGAGATATTTTGACTTTTTTTGAGGAGGGGTAGGGGAAAATATGAAACAAAACAAAACAAACCACCTTTAATTGATTCTCCAGTTTAAGATTGTGAGAGTGGTTCCTGATGGTAAGACCCTTTATATGTTCTCTGCTATATGTCCAGATCTCTTTGTAATCACTGTAATAATCTGCTACAATATGGTTTGCATATTCTGAAGTCCTTGCCATTACTAGGAGGATATTGATCTAGATGGGTCATGACATTACTTTTTGCATGGTAACTTCTGCCATCTGTGTGTTTCCTTTTCCTTTTTTCTTCCCTGCAAAAGATTTCTATGCAAAACAACACTGAAATTGTCCTGTTCAAGTAGTAATGAATATTTCATAGGGGACTGTGATAATGCTTGACTTCAGGTTTCCTTTCTCTTTCCTCTTTCTTTTCCTTTGCCTACAAATAACCTGGCAATAAAAATAAAATAATAGAAAAAGTTTCATTAGAACATCACATTTTGATCCCTTTCTGTTGTTATGATCACCTTTCATTGCAAAAATGACCACAAAAGTTTTTACAACTCTATGGGCATTTTTTTTTTAAATGTTTATTTTCTTTTTGGGTTTAAGCCACTGTTTTGTTTCATCATGACTTATTGACAGAAACTCCTGTAGAAAAATGACATCCATTATTAAAAATTCCCCCAGGAAATCTCTAGCAGACAAAAAAATTTACTCCTTTGTTCTTTTTAGCTGTGTTTAGCACATTACCAAAATTTCATTCTTTGTAATTGGAATGACCATAACTTACTTCCAATAGTTCCATGTAAAAGATTATCTAAATGCATTTATTTGATAACCTCTGTTAAGGTGTTCTGCCTGCCTAAAGGTTGTTTCTGTCATGTCCTTTCTATAAGTAAGAGACAGAAATTGGGGTTTGCATTGTCAGAATGTCCACTTCTCATATACGATGTCATACAGCTTTTTTCATGGTCACAATGCCCTTGAAGACAATTTGCCTTAAATGTTGCATGTTCTTGCACTGCTTTACAGAGATTATCACAAAACCCAAGCAACCTTCTCATGAATTTCCTGGGTTCTTAGGGAAAAATGCTAATCTACTGAATTTTATTTAGCATTGTTTGATGCTTATACTTGTATTTCCAGATTTCTGTTCAAACAAATTAGGAACAGAAAGATTCTTAGTAACCACCACCTCCTTCAACATTTATCTAACAGATAAAGTAAGGGGTGTTTGTTCTAGTGTGCCTGTGGCTTATCAATGCTGTTGTCAGAAAGCAGGCACGTTTTCAGACACACTACAGGTGGTGTTGGCATTTATAGATCCCATTTTCTCGAAATAGGCTCCTTTAGAATCAAGATAGTATTTAAAAACTGCCTTTCAAAACAGTTTTATTTCTCTTTGAAGGGAGAATTTTGTGAATTCAGACAATTAGCATTTTTAACAGCTTGCACTTTAGAAAGGGGGTAAGAAAGTCAGCACCCACAGCTCTACCACAAGGGTTTAAGTAACTTTTAAACGGGAGCTATTCTCAGAACCAGTAATTAGCTCTCCGATAAAACTTTGCTCCAAACCTCAGTTTAAATGGCATTAAATTCAACTAATTCTTTTGAAAAATCCAGACCCCCTACTGCAATGCTCCATTGTTCTGGGTTTGTGAGGAACATCATTAAATATGAAAGATGACATTTCACTAAAAATATTTTTTAAAAGCAAATGATTACATGCCAAAACAGACAAAACTTTTCTACCTAATTCTAAAGGCCTCATTTTCCTGCCAGTCATCCCTGTACAGCTGTGCCTTTACCAGCAGCTGCCTTAGCCGTGCAGTATCACCCATTGGCATGTGTTTGAAACACCATCCGAGATACTGTTCAGCGTGTTTGTATGTGAGCATCATGGAGCAACACAATTTGCAGATGGTCTTAGCGGGTGGGATGAAGGTGATGGGATGATAATACGTTTTAAAAAGAACGAACTTTTTAAAATGATATGTCTAAATTCAGTTTTTCTTAACTGCTCTGACCTACATATTTTCTACTGATACAGTGGGTGAATGAATGAAATTAAGTAGGACACAGGAGTACTAAATGCAGAAGTCTCATTGGTACTGCATGAACGGTGAACTTGGTATTTAATTGTTTAACAGCAGTAACTAGTGTACCTAATCTAGGCATGTTGGGAAAATCTTGCTAGACTGGTAAGAGTTACTTTAAGTAGCAGGACTAGGTTTTTTCCCTAAGTTGTTCTCCAGGTACAGCATGATTATGATACCAAGTGTCTGCTATGTGTAAGTCAGAAACCTATGAACATAAAGCACACTAACCAGTATCTTTGTGGTATGTATTTCAGTAAAGGTAACAATTTACTGTGCATTTGCTGCCCCACAGGGCCATGGTATTCTGTGATAAATGCAATGGATGTGGTGCAATGTGTTCTTACACATTCTTTTTAAGAACAGGTGAAATAATTTAATTGCAATGAAGTACAATGTTTGCAAGGCAGATGAGAACTTTTTTTAGCTGTGCCATAAGAACATGACCACTAATTACCTTTATTTTACACCTTTTCTTTCCTCTTGGCGAGATGGACTTTCCTTACTCGTTTTTCCTGCACTAGTTAGAAAATAACAGCTTTGGTATGAGGAACCAGGGCACCAATCTGAACATCTTCTCATGGAAGTGATTCAATAGAAAATATTGCACTGGCCTTACATTTTATTTCGACATCATTACATCTCTGTTTAAAAAGCATTTCTTTTCACTATGCCAGCTGTGTGTTGCTATTTCAAACATCTTTTTAAGGCATATTAATTTGGAGAACACATCTGAGGGACAGTTTTAATAGCTGAAACGTTTTATTTACTTATGTTTTTAATACTTCAACAATTGCGTGAGTCTTTTCTACCCCATTTAAAAATAAATTACATCTAGGTCAGAGTAAAAACCAAAGAGATTTTAGCCCAGCTGGTGTGTTGTGGCTTTTGTTCATTTCCCCGTGCAAAGTAATAAGTGAAGAATCATCTTGAGAATTGCTGAAGTTATTTCCTATGTGATACAGTGATTTTTAAACATGTTAAGCTGTATCTTGCTCAGTTGTAAATCCTAACATGAATAAAAGACGACAAAACTCATCTATGGCATCATCACATGCCTCAAGCAGTATAATAAGACAGTGATTTTTTTTCTTTTAATTACTTGTTTACAAATAATAAAAACATAAGACAATTCACATATAATGGGAATAGCCTCTTCTTTAAACTTGAAAATCTAGTTTTGAGAACAGGAAGTCTCCAGAATTCTCCCTGGACAATCAAAGAAAGCTTATTTAAATTCCAGTTGTTCAAAATGCATTGCAATTTGTAAACCTGTAATATGAATTTGCAGTTCTATTAAAATATCAAAGTGACCTCCCAAGGCTCTTCAGGTGAGAATATGTTTCTTTTAAACTAAGGCATGGACTAATTAATTAGTTGTTCCAGGTCAGTTAACTTAGGCCAAAACTATAATAAAAAAGCCCAGATGTTCCATATACAGTCTAAGTCAGTAAACAAATGGTTTCTTACATTCCTTTCTTTAAAACCATGTTATAAGTTTTTAGTTTTTGAGTGCTTAGTGAAGAAAAAGATTCCTGCATTTAGCTCCTGGCTCATGTTAAACGTTGACATTTTAAATGGATCCTTGACTGTTTTTCCTTTTTCTTTCTCTTTCTTTCCTTGTACGTGAACTGAAGCAGAGTAATCACATGTGGTTTTGCCAAAGAGGCTGTTAACCTCTGTGAGGTATGTGAACAGGAAATAAAAATAGCCTTGTGCCAGCACCCCAACAATATGACTATGCGACCTGAGTTACAAGAATTTTCAGTGTCCCAGTCCGTTGTGTGAAGGAGAACGTTGATATCAGGGGCTGCTTTCTGTTCCTTACCAGGCGCAGTATGATGTTGGTGGCTTCTTGCTCCTTGGTCTATTTTGGGAGTCAGTTTTGTGTGATGCTGTTTATATGCTTAAGTATGTTTTATGATGTGTTCTTGTGTCATTGGTCTGCAAATCCGTCACATTTGAATTTATTACATATTATGTGTTTTTACACAAATTAAATAGTTGATCTTTGTTCACTTTATTCCTAAAACTAGACTTACCCAGTTCCTAAGGTTGTTGCATTTAACCATAATTGACCAGTGCTTTCTTAGTCTGACATCTGTTATCATCTTGTGCCTACACTTTCAGGGCCTCTGCTATTGTCCTATGGCTGTACTCCCTTACATTGCATTATTATACTAGGATCCTAGATGGTTCATTCTGTACAGAATAATTATTTGTTATTACTATCTAATAGTTACAGAAATGCATATGTATATAACAATAGATGTAATGCCACAATCATACAAAGCCTGAAACAGATTAGGCACTGGTCATCAGACAATTGCTGTAGTTTAACAGGCAAAACCAATTTTTTTTTTCAAGCAGTCCAAAAAATACCAGACAAAACCTGAGACCTGTGTTAACTTCATATGCAGCCTGTTGCAACAGCTGTGCTATGTTTGTCGGGCTACAAAGCTGCAGGCTTCGTAGTTTTGGCCATACTGTGACTGCTAAAATCTTTGTCTTCTGACTTAATTTAAGTCAGTAGTTCATTTTCATCAGTGTAGCATTCAGCAGCAAATAAGTGGAAAATGAACAAAAGAAATGTAAAAAGCAACAACAACATTACATACATAATTTTTTAATGTCTCCTAATCAAGCATTTCACACTGCTATTTGTGTCTAGATGCAATATGAACAATGTAACAGGAACTTGTCCTGCTAGGGGACTTCAACCACCCTGACATCTGCTGGAAAAATAGGATGGTGAGCTGTAGGCAGTCCCGGCGACTCCTGGAATGCCCTTTGGGTGTTGGACTAGATGACCATTAAAGGTCCCTTCCAACTCAAACTGTTCTATGATTCTATGCTGACATACTAGCTCCAATTAACTGCATCACCTCACTATATCCTTGTTTGCAATTAAAAAAGCAGAAGGTATTAATGCTAGATTTGTTGTAGCTTTCAGAGCAATTGCAAGTCTAGAGTTTTTACAAAATGTTTCCAAAGGTATTAAGAAGAGTGCTTAGAAGTACCTTTCATGACGTCTTTTATAGGTATTGCTGGGTAGCAGCCTTTGACCACATTTATTAGTAGGCCTCTGAACAGGTTCAACTCAGGCCATGCTATGTATTAAGTATTTCTTCCTATGCCAGGTTATAGCTGCTTTATCTTCTGTTTGTATTTGTACCACCATATTTGTGCTTTGCAGGAAAGAACATGATGAAGGAGGAGTTTGTTTGTACTTCCTCCCCACTCTCTACACACCTGCTCTGGAGTGGGTAAAAGGTTGCCCTTCATCTTAAAGTCCTTACTTTCCTGTGCAAAATGCACTTCCACAGGTGTATGTTTTGTTGAATTTCTGTATTGTTGCCTAAAGGTCAAGCAACACAACCTGGTCTAGAATTGCATGGAATGAATATTAAAAAAGTATAATTTTTTCTACTATTTTATAGTTTGGCTTTAAACAAACCAGATACATCCAGGATAAGTGTGGAATAGATCTGAAATCTCATTATTTCTAATTCTTTCCCCAAAATATGTAGCCCAGTACTGACCCAGCCTGTGTTACAAGTTCATACATTGCCTAGAGAAATAGACATAATTGTTTCATTAATTTCAAGATTATAACTAAGTAATCTTCAATGTTTTCAATCCTTTTCTCACAATGTCTCTATGAATAAAACATCTCCCAATGGTATATTGTCTATTTTTTAAACACCCTTCTGGATTCCTCTCTAAACTCTTTCTAAATAAAGATATTATCTTGAACAGTACAATGGGTCAATTTGCTTTTTACAAATTAGGATTTCTGCTATTAATTGGACAGTTTCTGAAATATGGCAAATCAAGTATTCATAACTGTGTCTTAAAAGACTTGTACAAATACATAAATGAATTTTTCATGCATTCCTGATTTGTTAAAACGTGTTCATTTCTCAGTGGATAGAGAATAATAGGCAAGATGCTAAAAAAGCCTTCATTTGTGGGTGTAAGAGTGGGAAAAAGCTTAAAAGGTAGTATTAAAGGCAGAAGTGAATCTTCAGGTGAGAGGAAGCTTGGGTGTAGCGCACAAGTAGTTTATAGACTTCATGGGGTTGGAGTGGGGAGACCTTCTCAGAGGTGGGTTGTGAGGGAAATGAATTTTAAGAGGTGAAAGGGTGACCATAGAGAAAGCAATGATCATAGTGGGTGTACATAGAGGAGAGTCAAAGGAAAGGAAAAAAAAAAACCAGAGGATTTTGTAGCTCAGTCTGAACTATGTTTGACACTAATCAACTCCAGTTGCATTTACTAAGGTAACTAGCCCCAGAATCAAGAGCCCTTACTAGGGATGAAGGTCAAGCAGTTTAACACTTCTGGGTGTCATATTGTCAAGTGACTGAGCTAAGTGTCCTTAATTAGATGCACAAGGCTCCATATGCAGCATGTAGAAAGAGTGAAACACTTACTGAATGTGAGTTTTACTGGACCCAAGGAGGTGGTCTAGGGTCTGTATAATTTGTCAGCAGGAGATTCTGATGAAAAGAGAAATTTAGTTTGAAAAAAGAAAGATGGAAAATCTTCTACGGAGAAATACAACTTGATATTTTACAGCTTTGGGAGGCTGGGGAGATAATGCCTGTGCCGTCTGAATTTCTTCTCCAGCAAGGGATGGCAACACAGGCAACTGCTAGTTGGAGCTGTGTGTTGGACAGCCTGCTGCTGACAAACACAGTATGTCCCTTTACTGCACCAATGAATGTTGGGTGTGTCTTGTGCTCAGCAGCCAAATTGTTGCAAAACCTGTAAGAATAAAATAATATCTGAAAACTTTGTAGAAATTAATTTGCTGATTCCAAAATTTACTGGGACATGAAGTACAGGCAGGCGGACAGATGGAGAGCATGATTGCTTAATTGGCATGTCCTCTGGAAACAAAACTGAAAATAATGTAATAATGCATGTATTTATTTGATCAGACCAAACCTATGGTCTAGTAATGTGTGCTGTTTCCCATAGTGACTAGCAGTGGACGGCAAAAGAGAAATGTATGTATGAGATGGGCAGCAATGATATTTCCCCGTAATACTTGTTGCTTTTGGTAACTTTTGGTTTCAGGACTTCCTGAGGTTTTGCATCTGTATTTAATAGTCCTTAATGGAAAATTCATGGAAAAGAAAAGGCAGTTGAGCCTATATAAACTTTTTAGCACATACAAAACTACGTGCTGAAGTATTCAACACTCTAATTAAAAGGTGTGTGAAATACCTTAAGTTATTTTGAACTTGACTGCCTGTGTATTTTGAACTTCATTGGAGGGTCTTGCTCCTTTAACAAGTAGTAAGAAAAAGAAGTTACACATAGGGACCAAATTTTAGATGGAAGTAGGGATTCATAGGCACAGATTAGTTGGTAGAGGGGTTCTGGAAGATTTTTGAAGTACAACAGTTTTGTTTTATGCGTATGAAGATGAGTGAGAGCGGTAACATTTGCTGGCTTTATATTTTATCTTAATTTTCTTATTATTTATCAATTCTGTACAAGTTTGATGTTGCACTCTGAAATAATCTCTGTGTGCATACTTAGGTACTAGCTAGTGACCTTTTCATAATGTCCTTTTCCTACAAACACAGTTTACTGCAGTCATGAAGTTGTGAATGCTGGGAGACTTTTAATAAAAGGAGACTTCATATTGCATTCTTACTGTAGCTGGTGATTTATAATAAGACTTGCTATGCTGGGGGTTCTCTTTCTCTTTATTTCCACTTTATACTTCAACTTGGATGGCCTACGCGTTTCCCTGTAGGAGATATCATTTGAACCTGGATATAAATCTCAGAGTGGTAGTGTTGGCAGAGGGAGGTGTTTTTCTCTTGGATGTTCTCTGTGTAAATGTGCACAGTGTTGTGTTCTGCAAAAGTCCTGGGAGTGCGTTTTTTAACTGATGTCTTACAGAGTCAAAGAGCAAATCCATACCAAAGAAGAAAATTAAAAAATATGCTGCTCAAAAGCTATACCCTAAGGTACTTGATTTTATGTCTATATGAGTGTTAAAAGAAAACAACAAGCCAGAAATCACCTGCTTACATTTGTATGCTAAAAGAAATTTAATTTCACATCTGAAATGCAACAAAGATTAACACGGGGAAAAAACATATTTTTAGTGTTCTGATTTTTCTTCAATAACCCTCAGGGTAAGAAACAGACCGGAAACTAAACATTTCAAACTTCTGAATTTTCACAGGACAAATACTAACACCCATTGTTGAGACATTTGTCATTTGTACATTAAAATGCTGCCAAAAAAGTATGCTATGTATTGGGCTACCTCTTTTCACTGTGCTGGGCAGCTACTTCAAGAAGCATGGGATGACTGTTACCCTTCATTCGGTGCTTTTTACATGGGGTGGATTTTGTCAAGCTGTAGAGTAATATTCTGCTAACATGTCATCTGTGTTGGGGAGGACGATCCTAAAACTTTTGATTCCTATCTGCCTCTTTTTCTACAAGGATGACTCTATTTATAGGTTATGTATTAATTAAAAAAATAAAAATCTAATGCTTGCAATCTTTAGAAATAGTCTTTTCATTTTCATTAGAAAATTCATTTAGGAGACAAGTACTGTGAAGGCTTCAGTTTTTAATTAAATCATGTCTCTTTTTACCAATTTGTCTTAACTACATGGGAAATATGAACTGAGATTAGTGTTGCATGAAGAGATAAATCCATCTCTTGAGTTGCTGAGCTTTCTAGGAGTTAAATTTTTCCTAACATAAGTCTGGCTATTCTTGCTAAAGCTAATTACTCACTTGTCCGTGGTGCTCAGATGCTATGTAACAGACATGATAGACTGCAGTTACTTAATGTGGGGAGGGACAGCCAGAAAATGTACATTTTAAAGACTCTGAGGCCAGTTATAATTTATTGCAGTACTTGCCAAAGCATGAGAGGTGCTTTCAAAGTCCCCAAAAAATCACAGTTCAATACTCCAAGGTGTATACAGTAATGTATATGTATGAAGGGCAGACATATTCAATTGTAAATGTTGCAAATTCTTTTAAATGTGGGAGAATACTGAGGACTCCCTACAGTTAAGTGTCCTGTGCGTGTCAGTATGATTTTGTTCTCTTGCCTGTCAACTGAAAGATGGTCACCTTCAAGCTCTATACTGACGCTTTTCATAATAACCATTGTTATAGAACAGTTCCAAGGTAGTATTGTTTTACAAAGCCCAATAAAGTCTTATGCTCAGGGGATGAGTGGAAGCTGTCAAGGCTTCTTAATAGTTGTTAATACATTCAGTGTCTTGGCCATTCTTATTTCTGTTAATGTATTAGGTTTTCTTACATGAAAAATCAGTGAACTCTTCTTACTGGACGTGATACTCATTTTGCCTTGCATTGTTTTAGGAAATGCAGAAAACTCTATACAAAGATGCTTTCTTTGTATAGCAGTAAATTTCCATGTGATTTATTCTGATTGCTTCTGATGACTTGGGTTACACCAGTAGCCTATAGACCAACAACAGTAGTTATAGTAATTAAAAAACTTTTGTTCTTGAAGAGGAACCAGGCTTCTCTCTTGATCTGCAGATGATGATTTAAAAAAAAAAGTTTTGTATGTGAGAACTGTTAAATGCCCTTGGTAAAATTTATGGTTGATTCTTTATATTAGGGTTTGGATTAACTCTATTTCTGATATTACCAACATCTAGGAGTAATTAGACTATTAAATTAGAAAGTATCATTTCAGTAAGTGACATAAAGATGCTTTTGCTAAGAAAGTAGCGTATTAAGCAAGATCCATGACATGGCTGTAGTATGGTAGGAATTTGAAGTGCCTCCAAGTGCAACTCTCATTTAGGCACTAACCATAGTAAGTAGGGAATGGAAAACTTCCACTGTAGCACTTTTAATTCTTCTAGGTCAAGACTCTTCTCTGTTAAGGCCTAGGGAAGCCTAGAAAGATTCAAGGGCATCAGCAAGGCAGTGGTCTATGGAAGAGCTTTATGCACACTGGTTCCACAAAAATATTTTTTTTTTATAACTAGCACTTTTTTGTATGTTGCTGCTGCTTCAGAAGTCAAAGCTCAGTATATCTGCAGGTCACATGGCCAATATTCTGTTAGATTAGTATCTGTGTCAACTGATGATAGCCTCATAAGATAGCTGTTGGTACCACAATAAGCACAGCTGTGACTTATCTGTGGGGCTGTGTTCTATTGTGTTGCTGAAGAATGTAATTGGAAAGCAAAAGACATCATGCCAGCAGTACTGACTGAAGACTGTCTACAGAAATTCTGTGATAAGAGAAATACAGGACAAGCAAGAATTTTGTCCAACTTGGCAACAATATTAGAACCATACTTCAAAGGCAGAATTGAAGTCACCCTTGCAAAGGGGTGCAGGCAGGTTATATAGGGAAGACAAGCTTGTAAGATTGGCAAAGCTTTTTCCTAGATACTGCGTGTGAAACTGAATCCTAGGAATGCTAGTATGTCTGCTGTGGACCCTACAAACCAGTGCATATGCTACTTTGTTGTTAATTTTTTTACGCTGATATTTGCAGCCTTTAAATGCTGCTGTTCAGAACTAGATTTCACAATAGGTAGTACTGTCAAAATGGTAGACCATAACAGACAAGTTTTCATGATCGAAAATCTCTTCAAGGTAAATGCTGCAATAAAAGTTTTAATATTGCCATACTTAACCAAAAGACTGCATTACTGTGATTTCTTGACTCTGTAACCTCTTCATGATGAAATAGCGTGCTAAAAACCTCTAAAAAGGATATTTGGCTTCCCTTCTTACTGAAAGAGCAAGTGTAATCCAAATGAGTAAAACACTTAGCAGGTCTCAATCTAAACTTTTCCATAGGTAGTTATGATAGCTGAGATACTTGCTCTAAGAAGTCCAGTTGATAACCATATTGGTCCTCTCCAACCTTAATGATTGTAAGATCATCAATTCCAACCGTCAGCCAAACACCATCATGCCCACTAAGCAACGTCCCGAAGAGCCTTGTCTACATGCTTTTTGAACACCTCCAGTGTTCAAAAGTTCAATACGCAAGCGATTGAGTGGTACAAACATCCGGGAAGGACAGAGATGAGTTTCAGTAATATAAAATATAAATACTGAGAGCAGCGAAGAAAAATTGAAGAAAAGATGACTTAGTGTTGTATTTTAGGACCAAAAATACCTTGAGTAAATTTCAGCAAATGATGAAACTGCTTCCAAAAGGGAAAGGATGAAAGCCTCATCTCATTATAACTGAACTAAACAGGCCAATGCATTGTAATAAGAATTTCTGCATCATCTTTTGATAGATATGTTAGTGACATGACAGGTCTTTGATGTTTTACACTTTTCTGATTCTAGAAATACATTCATAAAGTGAAATCTCTTTTCATTAGAAACAGTAAGATTTGGGGGGCATACTAGTGTGCATCAGGTAGTATTAGAAAAGAAATTTTAAAAGGACAAGCTTGAACCTGTTTTCTGTACATACTGTATGTGCATTGATAAAGTGGTTAAAATATTACAGCATTTCATAATTTTTTGTCCTTTTTGAATGATGATTTTTATGTGTTCACCTGTTACTTTTAGTTAACCTGATGCAATACCAGTTTAATGAATGGAGAGACATGCTGTTATTAGGACACTTTGGTAGTGGATCTTAAGATGCTAGACACTCTCAGGACCTTTTAAAAGAAATGTTGTACAGAAATTTTACAGTAGTTAGAGGGTATGGGATGGAGGTAAATACGTGCAGTATTCTTTATCTATCTGTTTATTTCCTTGCTTGTGGACATTCCCAGGGTCTTGTTTTCTTTAGCTGACAGAAGTTTCTGTTGCTTTAGAGAAGTCTGGGCTAAGTGTGGATCTGGTGACAGTGACTTAAAGGTATTGCTTCTGAAAAGAATTCATGCATGAGTACTTGTTCGTTTTTGGGTTTTGTGTTTTTTTTTTTTTTTTTTTTGTCTGTGATTGCCACATGGTATAGGATTGGAGGAAAAGAGTTTGACTTGGTCAAGTTAGTTTCTGGAAGTTGTTTGTGAGTGTCCCTTGTATGTTGCCAAGGTTGGCGGTTTCAAGGAGTCTCCTGATTTTTCCAATTCCTGTCTCTACTATAAGTTGAGAATACTCTCACCACATGTATAGAAGAAATTAGGAGCTCCGTTTGTGAATCAAGGAGGCAACAGACAGTGATGGCAAATGCATAGCTATAATTTAGAGACAAGTAGGTGCTATTGTCACATGTGAATAAGATTGACAATATTTTCCATAGACCAAGATACCTTAAAGCTCAATTAGCTTGCTTATTATCTCTATAGTAATTTTTTTTTCTCTTTAAGGAGACTGGAATTACATGTTGTTATAGCATTGTTGTTCACATAGGTAGGGGTTTTTCTTTGTTATCTTAACATGGCTAAGGTACACTGATACAATATTGCTGTTCCTATGCAAATAACTTGAATCTGAGGCTCTATATTGCCTTATTTGAACTTGTATTTGCAAAGGATGACTTTAAAAAGGCAAGGATGCAAATGACTTTTGTGTTCCATTTATTCAAATAAACAGACCAAAGGACATAAGTCATGTTAGGACTGCTATAGGTGTGAGCATGTGTGGGTTATAGTGTTCAAATCAAGCATATGTTTCCACAATGGTGAAATTGCAAGACTTTTTTATTTCTTTCTAGTAGGGAGTTATCGCAATAGGTAAAGTCTATGCATAAATTATCATCAAAAACTGATGTGTGAAATACAGCTTCTGTATCTAATGGATGTAGAAAGTGTTGAATTCTTTTAATGAAAAAATTTATCAGTGTCTCTGGAATATAAGAGAGATCATCTTGAATTTTGTGAGTAACTACTCTCCTTATTGAAATTCCACCTGCACAGGAAAAACAAAGAAATCATTAGGGCTTTGTGGAAGAGTAATTTTAATTGCCAAATTAAAGAAGTGACACAGTGTTTCTTGTTTTGGACAGATTAAGATTATTTTAGATAAATTATAACATAAAATATTTTTGTTTGTGGTTTACAAAGAAATAGTTAGCTACCCAATTCCTGATACTATCTTCTTTCTTTTTTAGCATGATAAAAGTCAAGCAAAGTTTGGAGAAATGATCAAATTAAACCTTGATTTTTATTTTACTCTCTCAGCTTCATTGTTTAAAAATAATCTAGGCAAGGTTACAAAATTAGTTATCCTGAAAATTTCATTTATTAAATACTATTTGTTTCATTTCGGACTGTAATTTCCAAGGAACTTAAATTCTGTAATTTTTGCTTTTATGCTATCATAGATGATTTTTCACACATTCAGTATGGTTGAGAGCAGTTCCAGTGTTTCTATTGCTATTAGGGACAGGCTTTTTTTTTTTTTCCCTTCTTTTTTTTTTTAATTCGTGCAGAATCAAATAAGATTTTTGGCCACAAAAGTAATCAGAGGGCTGGAACACCTCTCCTGTGAGGACAGGCTGAGAGAGTTGGGTTGTTCAACCTGGAGAAGAGGAGGCTCTGGGGAGACCTTATTGCAGCTTTCTAGTACTTAAAGGGGTCTTATAAGAAAAATGGGCACAGGCTTTTTCGCAGGGCCTGTTGCAATAGGACAAGGGGTAATGGTTTTAAAGTAAAAGAGGACAGATTTCGGCTACATATAAGGAAGAGATTTTTCCCAATGAGGGTGGTGAACCACTGGCTCATGTTTCCCAGAGAGGTGGTAGATGACCCATCCCTGGAAACATTCCAGATTGGGTTGGACGAGGCTCTGAACAATCTGATCTAGTTGAAGATGTCTCTGCTCATTGCAGGGGGGTTGGAAGAGATGACCTTTAAAGGTCCCTTCCAGCCCACACTAATCTGATTCTAAATGCTTAAGCTGTTGTCAGTCTGTACACTGTGGATTTTAAGCAATGATCTGTTTGAAATGCAAGCTTGTAACTTCAAGTCCTTTGTGCATCTGATGACTCCTGCATGTCTTAGATCCTTTAAAATAAATGGAAGTAGTCATTCATAACTCCAGATAATCTTATTGTAACAGCCTATTTACTGTTCAGAGACCACTAAGCTACACCTACATTTGTAAATAAAAAAGGCCAGCACTCATTCCCTAGCCTTGAGGGTGAGTACCATGGAACAACTCAGTTCTGTAAAGCTAAATGCTCCACAACAGTGTGTGGTCTTGTCTGTATTTCCAGTTTGACAGAGTTCCTGCCTCTGCTGTTCCTTGAACCATTCCCAGTTGTTGTACTACTTGACATAAGTAGTGACATGAGTGCAAGCTACTTGACATAAGTGCAACTGAATGATTAGACAGTATAAATGGTTGTGGGATGGTGCTTGTACCTGCACTAAGTCCTTTTTAGTTTACTGGTTTGGTCATAGACTTAAGGGGCTGAGGTTTGTGGTTGGATTTGAGAGAGGAAGGGAAGGAATGAAGCAGTGGGAATCGCTGTCCAGGGTGCTGGGCGGGGTGGTGCTGCGCCCTCCAAAAGGTTGGCTTGGCCCCAACAAGATGAATACACTGAAACTGTGCAAAACAGGGAGAGGCAGAAAATCAGTGTAGCTTTGAGGTGAGATGTTATTGGTTTAAAGAAATGGATTTCTATGGATTTTTTTTTTAAGTGACTATAGTGTTCAGTTCATCCCCGATTTTAACTCATACCTCTTAAATTCCAATTATTTCTTGTGCATTGTTTCTCATGTTCACCCATTGAACAAGTGTGATGATGAAAAATTCAGAACAAACAAACAGAATCCATGAGACTAAGTAGCTTGAGTAAACCATACCTTAATCTCCTAGCACAAAGGAACAGGGAAGGTTAAACAACATGGTTCTCTGCCTTGGAGGTCTTGGAGGCTTGTATGGCTGCAATCACCAACTAGGAAAACGAGATTTGCAAGCATGGTTTGAAGGCTGCGTGAGTGGCAGGTGAGTGGGGAGTAAAACTGAGGGTAACAATGTCAAGAGGTTTCAGTTGCTGTTCTGTTTGGCTTTTTTTTTTAATCTTGTTTTGGGGGGAAAAACAGAGAACATACCACGGTAGGACTGAGGAGGGTTACAGACATCTGCAAAAAACATTTGTGTTTCCTTTCCCTGAATTGACTGTAAAAAGCTGCTCTGAGATCCCATAGGCCCTGTGCAATATATTATAAATTGTTTGACTAAAAGAAGTGTACGCTATTCATGTTCTACTGCTGCCCAAGGCTACTCTATTAGAACATCACGTGTTCACTATATCATATTGCCATTCCTTAATTTTATTAATAAATACGCATAGCTGTGCAGCTATTTGCATACTTTTTGGTAGACTCTTCTTACTTTGGTTTTAGAATAATGGAGGGGCAAATAAAAATGTTGTGAAGGGTGAAGAAAAAGGAGGAATACAGAGATGCTTAATAATCAGAATAAACTATGTCAGAAAATAAATGTAAGGCATCACTAATTTTGACAGCTGAAATTATAGGGATAGTATTTTCTCTAACTAGAGTAGATGCATGGTATGTCAACGAAGGTGGACATAACCCAATGCTGTGGGGTTTTTTCTTGTTCAGTATTTGTTTCTATTCAGCCTTCTCTGACCCCTACTGGCAGTGCCTAGTACCTTTGCTCGTTTAAGGTAGATTTCTTGCGGAGTAAGATGATACTGAAGGGTTGCAAAGCTAGTAAAACACAGCTTTCTGTTATCAGTGAGAATTGGTGGGGGGTTTTTTCCTGTCATGTATCGCTTTTAAGTCTTTATCTATTACAGTGGATGGATATCCTGTTGAATTTTATATTTCTATCACTGATGACCTCTTTATTGTCCATAGTGATATTTTATCACCACTAGACAAGATAGCTATTTAATTTGTGAGCCCTCTAACTACAGGCTGTGTGCAGAGTACATCTTTAGAGCAGCATGTGATAGAGTAACTGATAATAAAAGAACCTTGTATCTAGATTAAAAAAAAAAAAATAAATCTGTGAGAGCTCTCATATGAAAGAGGTTAATGGATTCCAAGGAAGAAATGAACTGGAGTGTGTTGTCATTCAATCGTACTGAGGTTTGATTTCTTTTATCAGGCTGAGTAATGACTGTAGGCACTTGCCCTTTCCATATCATTATAATTTGCAATAAAATGAAATGCTGAGGACTTTCTACATTAGCTGAGGAATAGTAGTTGACCATTTGCTTGCAGATTCATGGCCCAGTGCTTGTTTCAGAGCAAAGTAAAGAAATACAAAAGGTTGGGTTTACTTTTTTTTTTAAGAGATCAGGTATACATAAAATGGAATATCAGCTCGTGCATGCACGTGCACTTGCCAACTCATTCAGCTTCATCTGAAAAACCTGAAGTACTCCTATAAGCTCCTTTGAGTGATGAATAAGTAGGAAACGTCCTATAGTTGCATCCTAAAAACTGTCTGAATATAATCTATGTATATTTAATCTTAAAAAAAAAAAAGCTGATTTGACTGTCTTAATGTGTTGTTTTTCAAGAAAGCAGAACCTCCAGTGACTCGTCTTAAGAACTGTGAGAACTGTAGTATTTAAAATTGGGATTTTGGTGCCTAGCTTTTAATCCCTAATTTTCATAAACATGTCATTGAACACATCCAGAAAGAAAAATAATTGTTGCCCACTTTGTTTTCTACTAGAAAAAAAAATAAGTCATGTATTTCTGTCTCAGAGATTTTTACTTATTTGCTTTGGAATTTTTAGACTTTTTGGTTAGCAAAACAGTCTGGAACAGCATGCACTGGTATTTTACTGACACCAATATAGTTAAGAAATCCCTGAAGAAGGGGGATTAGGGATAAAATGAGGAAAAAAACCTGAATGTCTCAAGCCAACTTACACTTTTGTTTGAATGTTAGTGATAGAGAGCTTTCCTTTAGGTTTGATGTTATTCAATACATAGAGTAAATGGATTAAAATTGAATTGCTCATAGGAGAGCATAATCTTCAGCAAACATTATGAGAAATACATATTTACTATTTGCAGAAAAGCACTTTTCCCTGGCTTTATAATATATAATCTCCACATCATTAATTTAAAAAATAAAAAGCAACTCTACCACATATTGTCTATTTCAAAGATCCAGGTTTGTTACTTTGGCAGGATATCAGACTACAGTCCACGTTTATAGGTACTTAATTTTTTGTGTGTAATGATATACATGATATTGCTTGCTGTTGTACATTTTATATATTCCTCCTGTCAAGACAAAGATAACACATACATTAGGTTTACTTACTATTCACTTCTTGTATTCTAAAAAAAAAAAATGCAGTTGCCTTTTCAGAAAAGCTGTCTTTATACATTTTCTAGTTGGTGCATTGAATTACAATACTCATGTCAGATTGTATCAGTCGTACAAGAGAACTGAATGATGCACCTCCAAGAAATGAAGCAATTAGATGCTCTTTTTTTCCTACAGTGAGTTTTCATTTTATAGTTACAGTCTGTTAGCAGGGGGTGTGTGTACTAGACAAGGGAGGAATCTAACAAGTAGCTGGAAGCCAAATGCTAACAAAGTAACTGCCATGGGCATGATCCTTTGATAAGGAAGAGGACAGATGATGGTGGAATTATTTTTTTTTGGTTTTCCTCCCTCTTGATTTGGGAAACTTGAAACCAGCCATTTTAGTTCTGTTCTTAACTGTCTGTGATTCTTGTGTGCATGAGTTATTTCACTTATGAACCGAGAAAAGGAAGCTTCAGTAAAGATAACGTTAAGGAAACTTACCGTGTTAAAGAGTCTTCCCTGTGTTTCCTCAAATAGATTAATACCAATAATTCCCTTGTATTCCCTAGTTTATATTAAGCTGATTCTGACAGTTCTTTAAGTAACTGTTATAGATATCTTGCTTGTAAATTTGAGAGAGTACCAAATGTATTATTTGTAAGCATTATAACTTGCAGCATACAGGAATGATACCTACTAAAGCTAAAAGTTGGGTATCTTCTAAGATAGTAGTTCTAGTAATGTCAGCAAGTAGCTATTACAGTAACATTCAGAGTCCCCAAACAAGATTAGAATTCAGCTATGCTAGGCACAGTGCACACTGACTGTAAGAGTCAGTCTTCTATTCCAAAACTATACAGCTTCAGTACAACCTTTAAAAAAATATTAAAAACTCACATTAGGACAACTTGGTGAAAAAGCTAGCACTGTCAATGAATCTCCATAACGCCAGTGAAGTGTTCTTCCTACTGAAGACAGAAAGACCAATGAAATCTTTTTGGTTAGCTTAGTTCTACATAGACATCTTGCAAGTCTTCCACAAAAAAGTGCCCAGAAGTGGACACATGCCATTCTGTATCAGGAATAGTGTGGCCAGCAGGAGTAGGGAAGTGATTGTGCCCCTGTACTCGGCACTGGTGAGGCCGCACCTTGAATACTGTGTTCACTTTTGGGCCCCTCACTACAAGAAGGACATTGAGGTGCTGGAGTGTGTCCAGAGAAGGGCAACGAAGCTGGTGAGGGGACTGGAGCACAAGTCTTATGAGGAGCGGCTGAGGGAACTGGAGTTGTTCAGTCTGGAGAAGAGGAGGCTGAGGGGCGACCTTATCGCACTTTACAACTACCTGAAAGGGGGTTGTGGTGAGGTGGGTGTTGGTCTCTTCTCCCAAGTAACTAGGGATAGGACGAGAGGAAATGGCCTCAAGTTGTGCCAGTGGAGGTTTAGATTGGATATTAGGAAAAATTTCTCCACTGAGAGGGTGGTCAGGCATTGGAACAGGCTGCCCAGGGAGGTGGTAGAGTTGCCATCTCTGGAAGTGTTCAAGAAACGTGTGGATGTGGCGCTTCAGGACATGGTTTAGGGGACATGATGGCGCTGGATTAATGGTTGGACTTGATGATCTTGAAGGTCCTTTCCAAGCTAGTGATTCTGTGAAATGGAGGGATTACCAACATGGGCAGGTGATTCTTACAGTTGAAACACTGGTTGCATTTATAAATTTCCTGATTACATGGAATGATAGATTTTTCTCTAGTTTCAAATATGTCTGAAAGCATAATATATAGATTCACTTCGCTAATGTATGTGTTAATTCTGAGAATAAGTAGAAATACATCACCAAGTCGTCATTACATTTACTATATTCCATCTTGACAGCTGATCAGAACTCTCTTTTTTTTTTTTTTGCCCCTCCCCAAGTGACATGATTTGTCAGTTATAACAGGAGCTGAAGTATGGACCACTGTAGTACTTAAATATTGATTTTCATTGGGTGACTTGGGTAACACTGGGAAACTGGTAGCAAAGCAATCATTTCATAACCTAAGTACAACTTCATCCACATAAATCCTGCTTGGGGTGAAATGCAGGTACATTGTCAAGGTGCATTTTGGTGTTTTGAAGGTATTAAATTCTAACAGAGCTGACAAATGCAAGTAAATATTAATATTAGAATATATGGGATCTCTCTTTGAATCATAAATCAAACTGTATTTTTTCTTTACTGTGCCTCTGTTTAACCAAAATATTTTAGCCTCAGTCTGGAATTTAAATGGAGGAAAAAGAAGCAGTCTGCTCTCAGGCTTCCAATATTAATATAGATTATCTCCCAAATTTTATCCTGCTGTTGTGCTAGGAAAGTGTGTTTTCTGGATTACATACTGCATTCTGTCATTTTGGAATCTGTGGTGGATTTGTGATGTAGTGAACCCAGAATTTCAGCAGTAAGAATTCTGCCCTTCGTTCCTCCCTGCTGTCATGACAGTGGAACTGACAGGTCTGGCCCTACCTGCATAAATCATGGCACAGCTCAGCTTGACTCTGTGCTGTTGACAGCTTCGAGCAGGTCTGCCTTTCAGTCGATGGGTGTGGAAGCCAGACTCAAAGCTGAGTTATATAAAAATACTCATAAAATAGGCTTGCTTCCTTTTATGAAGGGTTAGAGAAATGCAAAGGTGATTTTAGAATAGGGAAAACAGGTTGAGTGTGCTATAGGAGACAGGAGGTATTAAAAATACGTTGGTGGAGTGAATTGTCCATTGTGATGGTTGGTCAGTGGGTATGAGAAGTGGGAGAAACATGGTTTAATTTGGAAGAACAATAGAAAAGCTGACTGGAAAAAGAAAGTACTGAAGTAGGAGCCCAGGTTGTTAAGCAGAGGGCTGAAGCTCACAGACACTGTCCCAGGCTGAGTACAAATGAATAAGACCTTTTTAATACATTAAGTATGTTAAGACCCTTTTAATAAAAACAGGAAAGCTCCCTTTTCTGAGGTCACTTGCCAAAAAAGAGAGAGAGAAAGAATCTTACAGATTAGGTACTTGATAGGCTTTGGAGGTCTACTTTTAATGTCTGGGTCTGGGCTTTTTCTGTGCCTTTGTTTCTCACAATTAAAAGAGGATGCTAACAATACCTTGCTAAACACAAAGATCCTGAGAGAGTACATTGCGTACTGTAAGGTATTCAGTTTGTTGATAGGAGCTACATACTGTCATGGCTGTTTGCAAGGTAAAGGAGGTAATTGGTATCTGATCTGCAGTATAATTGTTAGCGCTGATTTTTTTTAATGTAAACAGACTTATTGAAAGAGATACTCACTGACCTATTTCATCAAAAGGAGTGAGCCAGATCAGGACTCAGAATCTGATGATAGTATCCTACTGGGAAGAACTAATACAGTTAAAATCCATGCTAGCATAATTCCATAATCACCTCAAAAGCTGAGGAGAAAGACAAAACAATGCAGTTGCTGATATCAGCTGCAGAAAGATTTTCTCAAGAAAAAGCTAGGAGATGGTTTCTTCAGGGAATAGGATAGAGTAGGGGCATCATTCAGGAAAATTACTCAGTCTAAACAAATGGGATTAGGAAGAGGCTATAGGACTCAGCTCTCATTGTACTTGTAGAAGCTGTAGGAGATTTTCAGTGATTTTTTTTTTTATTTATTGTTTTTCCATCTGATCATTTAAGGTGCTCACATTCCATATCTTGTTACTTGATAGTGTTACAATGTTCTCATGCAAGTAGGATCTGGAAAGTAATTACAACTTGCAGAAAAGAGTACTGACTTCAGTTACACATTGGTTAAATACACTGAGAGAATTTTCACTGAACAACATGTATTAGTCCAGATTTAACAGAGTACAGAATTCTGGTCATTTGCCTTGTCACTAGAATTGAAATTTCTTGGCTTTGTTCCTGACCTCCATAAGTTTCCTCATCTCATTTTGCTTGATAACCTGTCTTAACAATAATCTTTAACTGTCTTTGCGGAAAGCTTTTGTGTTTTGAGGTTTTTAGGTGAAAGTTATTATATAAATGCACTTTGCAGTTAAGTACTTTCAGCAAAAAATTTAGGAGTTCACAGTTACCATCTTTGTCCGTAATTTCCCCACACACACACTTTCTTTTTTTTTATTTCACAGTAGGAACATGTCTATTTTCAATACAGCCATTTATAATAAACAACAGGTGGTGTGGGTGTTTCCAGGCTTATACTTGCCAAGAGGAAAATACATAATCCAGTACTTCACTGCAGGGACAGCCATTTTTGCCATTAGCAGAGCGTAGAGCCTTGGCTCACATACTGAATTCTGGCAAACTTTGCTCTGTTAAGTGCAAATGGGATTTTATTCATTGTGTAGTTTCCAAATAAATATATGTGCCTGTCCAAATGTATTGTTAAATTCTTCAGAGGGAAAAATTGGGAGACTTGCCATTTTTCACTAATTAGGAAACAAACAGAGCAAACAGGGACCTGTATAATTAAAACCTTTGTTTATCCAAAAGAAATTAAAAAAATAAGCTATGATTAATGGACACGTACTTTGTAGTTCAGACTAGATTTGGAGCTTTTTCTTCCCTCAAACTAAAACATAAAGGTTTCAGTATAAAATGATTAAGTCTAATCAGTTACCAATTATATTGCTGCCCAGTGTTTTTTGTCAAACTGATGCAATCCTCAACCTCTGTTAAATGCTAGAAGGTTTTTAATACTTAGGGTTCTTTGTGGTATAAATCAGGGAGGAATAACTTGTGGTTTAAATATTTCATGTGGTGAGAATTGGTAGCTCAGGAAACTAGTTATGGGCTAGCTAAAATACCTCAAATTATATTTCAGAAGATGTAGTATATTAAATCATCCTACCTATTTCCTGACAAAATACTTAGCATATTTTAATATTTCATCCAATGTAATTGTCAGAAAATAGTGTTTCCGCTACTGAGTATAGGGGTTTGTTCTGACTTGACTGAAATTTAACATAGGCCAATACACATCTACTGGGGTAGCTATGTATTCTCCTTGCACTGTAGTTAGTATTTTATTCACTCCTGTTAGACTGAATTACAAATGGCCACATTCTAATTCACATTGCTATATACATCACACTTCCCACGAGGCACATTTTTAATGGGGTTGTTGAGGCTTCACATTGCTTACTTATTTACTATATATATACTAGATAGAGATATATATATATATATATAATGTTGAACATTTCTTGTTTCCCCATCCCTCCCTCCAATTTCTCAGTATGGGCCAAAAGATGCTTAATGTGTTAATTTGAAATGTACACATTTTTATATGTGACTATTTTCCTTCTTTAGTTTTCTTCATAAATAAAGGAAGTTCTCATTACATTCTTCTTGTGATGTGTGTCTCAAAAAAAAAAAAGTATTTGAAATGTGAGTGGAACAATTCCTTCATAACTTTTAACTTGTAAATTTATGGAAGTCTCATCAAAGATTCTAAGAACTTTACTTGGGACTGGCATCTTACAAGTGACATGTTTAGATGGCAATGTGAAGTATTTGAGGGGTTATAACACTTTCACTACTCGGGAATAATTAGGGCAAGAAGAAGTTAAGGATATATCCATGGAAAAAGGAATTCCTGTTTTCATTGAAAAGATTTTTAAAGAGCCTAGATGGTCCAAAAGACATGATGTACTATTTGGAACTGGCATCTTTTGAATGGTACATAGGGCCAACATATAGTGAAATTATTGACAGTTTGTCTATAGCTTCTATATATGATTAAACAGGAAATATTATTTCATTTACCATATAACTTGCTTGAACTTTGGATAATATAATTCATATAAAGTGCTAGAATCACTTGCTGCTCCTTCTGTTTTAACTACCTCAGCAAGTCAGCCTTCTTTTTTCCCTTGAAAAGAGAAACTAATCACAAATAATTAGCATTCAGTTTTCTTCATTTCCCTGTTGCTTTTGATTATAGTGATACCTCTGCTTTCATTACCACTTTTGACAGTTGGCCATGGTTACTCAACCTGAATTTTGGAAGTCTGTAATACAGTCTTAATCAACTGTCATCTTGTATATAGAGAGAATGTCTAGCGATCAAACATATTTTTATTTGCTATTGAAGAGGTGTGTATCAAGGCTTAATGTGAATGATGTTTCTCTTTTAAGCTGTGCATGAAATCAAGATGTATTTTTTTTTTGAGTGGGTTATAATAAATCTGCCCCCCTCCCCTTTTTATCTCAATTTCTTCATTATCTCTGCTTCTGCCAACATTGAGAATTAGGGCCACAAGACTACACAAATTATTAGTAAGGAGTTGGTTTGAAGAAGTAAAAAAGTGTGCTTGTTTGTTCTTAATCATTGATGACTCACTGCTGTTCTTAAAATGAACTTTTCTAGGGAAAAAATTATTTTAAGCTGCCAGCTACCTAGCCCCTCAGTTATGAAGATAAGTCTGATTCAGAACTTTTTGTTGAATTTGAAACTTCTTGAGGTCACCAACTCTGTTGTCTTTTTCTCTGCATTTAATTTTTTTAAGGTTACCTTGAGGTTTAGTTCAGCAATAGGGCAAGCCTGACTTAGCACACTTTTAATGAAATCATTGTTTAAAAAAAATTGATGTGACTGGTCTTCTGTTCAATTAGAGTAATTTTGCTCATTCTAAAGGTGCTAACACTTTGTACTCTCTATGCATGTACCCGTGAATGACGACTGTTTAGAGGATTGTTAATTCTCTTAAGACTTGATCGAAAGCTAATTGAGGTCAGTGTAGAATCTCCTCTTACTTTGATTGAAGCTTGGATCAATTTTTAATAGTTGTCAATTCTATTAAACGCTACATGAATTTTGAACACTTTTGCAATGCTAAGTTAAAGCTGATTATGTGAGTTAATGTATCTTTTGAAAAACACATACCAATAATGTTATATATAAATAGGGAATTATTTTGAAAGTATACAGGAATGTACGTCCTGTTGTTACCTTTTGATAGTTTTGGTGGTTTGTTGTTTGGGTGTTTTTTCCTTTTGAGGTCTGAATCTATGTATTTTTAGAGGCTTATTGCTTTGTGTCTGTATTAGTTTACTCGGGTTTCTTCTGATCAGCAGATAACCTGGAATTCTTTTTGTGAACTTTTGACAGAATTGTCTATCATGCAGAAACTTTGTTATTACTATTAATAAAAACCACACAAGTCTTCATTCTTTGACACTCAATCCTCTTTAAGAGTCAGTTCCAGTTTATCTTGTACCCTGGCATCTTACATATTTTCTGAGCCTTTGAGACCCTTCATTCTGGTCCCAGAGGGTAACACTGGG
>NW_010517216.1:0-9137 GCF_000687285.1 Phaethon lepturus
TGAAAATTGCAGTAGTTGCAATAGGCTCCTGCAACATAATGTGTAGACTAAGAAAGAAACAACGCCTGAACATGTGGATCTGGTTGAAGAGAACAGGGAAGAAAGAGAGTGTGAGGATGAAGATGTGTGTTATACAAGGGCATAAAGTGGATGTGTTAGGGATGACTTCTTGAGAATGCCTTGATAAGCATTTGTATTTACCAGTGATAAGAGGAGGGCTACAAGAGAGGAATGAAGTAAATCCTGAAGTAAAAATCATCGTCAAAGGGGAGTTTGAAAAATTAGGCTCTTTTCTCTCTGCTAAGTGCCATAGGATGTATATGAAGTAAATCCTGAAGTAAAAAGCATTGTCAAAGGGGAGTTTGAAAAATTAGGTTCTTTTCTCTCTGCTAAGTGCCATAGGATGTAAATTCAAAGCAATCTTTTGTTTGGGAACTATAAGCTTTCAAAGAGAAGAAACCTCAATAATCCTATCACTTCTGGAATGTATGCTAAGGTCAATGATCTCATAGTCTTTTAGAAACAAAAATAGAAGTATTTGTTCTGCCATGTACCGTTACCCGGTGAAGAGTGCAACACTGAACAAACAATCACTTTATATTTAGTCCCACAATTTTATATGGCAAAACTGTTACTGTAAGAGTGAGTTTCCACCAGAAAATGTCAAAACTTGCGGCAGAAGTGGATGAGTTTCACAAGCCCAGGATGTAATGCTTTTTTATCCCTGTGGTTTGCCTCTTAGCATTCAAAAACAGGATCACCAGTCTCCTGGAGGAGAATGAAGCAGACAAGTCTATGTATTTGCATTCTCTGTATTTTCTTTGTTAACCTCTTAGCTGCAACGTGAAGTAGATTTTCTCTTTTTCCCTGGATGGAAGAAGGTGGACTTGCACTAGGAAACAAATTACAATCTGAACTGCAGAACCTGCTCTGTGCCCTTGGGATGGGGAGAGAAGGGAAGTCAGACCTCATCCATAAAGAGGTGTCCGCAGCTCTCATTTCCCAAACTGCTGTTTGGCGTGAGGGAGATGAAGTACCACACTAATGTTCAATGGGCCTTGCTATTGTACCGAGGGCTTGTGGATGGAAAGTGTGATCCTTCAGTTCTGTAGGCATGGAATACTCGGGCCTCATTAACGTGAGGTTACATGTGAAGTTGTCCCTTTGCCTTTCAAGTCTACATTCTTTTTACTTGGTATGCTCTGTGGTTTCAGATCATGCAAGGACAACAGGAATTGCTTAAAACTCAGGATTTAAAAAGAAAAAGGGACCAGCTGGGTGTGTAGGGTATTTAAGAGAGGAGAAGGGTTAATCCATCTGAACAACTGGATTTTTCACTGCCATAGCGTTGGCCTGTGCCTCTAGGGCAGGGGACTCTCCAGATGGATGGCTTAATTTGCATATATATTTACGTAGTCTTTAATTGTAAATTCACATGATTATAATGGAAGATTTGTCTGTACTTGTCTTTTCTTGACTGTTGAGGAGAATTTTCTTCTTGTCAGAGCTCACCTGCAACTGTATCTTGACCCTGATAAAACATACAGGCCTCAGGGTACAAATCACTTTCTGGATGCCTGTGTTTTTTCTGAGAGGGGCTTTTTCATTGCTCCGCTTTCCCAGTTACAGTCTTCCCTGTCAGATTTCTTTTCTGGTGCTCATCCTTTATTAGTTCTAACCACTCCTTCAACTTACTAAACAAGTTACAAAATTTTCTTGTTGTATTTATTTGATCAGAGACATGCACAATGGTATTTTTCAAGAATGAAACATAACGACGTTTTCACTGCTACCAAATGATTGCTGTTATTGGGTATTAGTAAGAGAAGAGGTAGAACACCCATCATTGTGCTCCTGGAGAGTACAGACATTCCTCTGCACAAGGAGTTTGTCAATCTAAATCTTTCATATGATATCTGTGATACAGAGCAGTGATATCAGACAGAAGATGGGCAGAGAGGAGGATTTATATGAAATGGCATGTGGAGATTGCTTCTTTCTAGAGTTCCATGTCATGCTGATCCTTGATGAAGCCTCTCTACACCCATGGAACGGGTGGGATAATCTATGGGAGTACATGTGTATTGGATATGCTCCATGTGGCTGTGGCCATGGACGGTGGGGAAGAGTCTTGGTGAGTAGGACAGGATGCAGCTATGGGAGGATGAGCTGAAGGCTTTTCCACAACCATTTTTGCTAATCTTACGAGGTAAAACAAACTTAAGCCCATTTAATGTCACATAATAAAAAGTCTCTTGCATAAACTTTTACATGGAAAGAGATGTCCAGCGATGGATTCTTCTGTGGCCTACCTTAAATCTCACACATGACATTCACATCTTCCACTGTCAATTAACTGTGAAATCGCACCTACCACAAGCTAGTTTGACGACACCCTATACCTCCTGTACTCTACAGGGTATGCAGCCTAAGAAAATATTTTGGTAATTTTATGCAAAAACTTCATTTAATGTATTTGCTACATATTTTTGTTCTAGTGAGTTGTAATTTAATTAATTATTCTTTCTTGACTGTGTTCTACATTCATTTTATTTATGGTTAGAATTAAAATGTGCAGTTTTTGAAGACTGGAAAATAGGGAAATATAATGGTTTTTACTCACTGAGGAGTAAAAACCGTATCCCTATTCCAGACCACTTCTCCATATGTCTTTCATAGCTGATTTGCGATACACTTTGTGCACGAAACAGACACAGTATGCAAAATCTTGGTAGTGTTCCCTCTAGCCATTTGCTACGTTTCTTTAGAAAGATGAAAACACCTTTAATTCAGACTTCTCAAAGAATTATGTTCTAGTTTTAGTATTTTAAAATATCAGTCTACTGCTTTAGCCCTTGAGGGGTTTCACATGTGGTTATGGTAGTACTCTGGTTAGCTTGTAGAATGATTATCGGTGTCACAAAATATCAAGCAAACTCAAAACTTTTTTTTGTACTTAATTTTACCTAAGTTGTATTTCCTTGGTAGTGGTCAAGTTAACATTTGTTTCTACATATTCATGTATTCTAATTAGTCACTTATTTAAAGCCAGATAGGCTAGAAAGAGAGGAAGAAAAATGGAATGTATGCAAACTCTTTCAGCTGAATTGAAGAGGAAAAAAAAAAGAGCTACTTTTCCCTGAAGCATACATTCTGCATGAAATTCAACTTGACAAGTGACCCTTTTAAAACAGTGCTACAAAGATTTCTCAGCATTCTCCATATACAAGAGGCAGCGTTCTTGTATTGAACCCACAAGCAGCCCCCCAGTTCCCTCTACGTGAATGTAGCCTCTTCCTCTATCCTTTGTGTTCTACTTCATCCTTATTCACTGCATTGGCATTCCGAGTTTTATGTGCACACTTACATGTGAGAAAACGTTGCAAAAAGCAAAACCATTTGGAATGTTAATACAAAATAATATATATATGATAAAATGCAATAAAGAACCCCTTCAAGTATTTGCTGTCAGTTGCAAGTCTCTCTTGAAAATGTGTGTGTTCACTTGCAAAAAGAAAAAGAAAAAAGATTTGCCAGTTAATTTACAACTAGGTGACAGAAAAGCTGAACTCCAGCTCTTAAGTCTTGTGTTCTTTAATTCAGGAGCAGAAGGGAACAATGGTTTATGATTGCATGTGAGCAACGAATAACAAGAATGTATGAATGACTTGTGAAACTCAGTGTGATGGCTTAAAATCAGAGCAAACTGATAATTTAACGGTATATTAAAAGTATCAGATCTTAAAAATAACAGTAACAGATGAGCAGTATTTTATCATCATCCAGTTCTCATGCAGCAATATTCCAGCAATAGTGGGCTGGTTATTCTGTATTTTTTTTCTGTTGTCAAATGAGAGTATGTGCAATGTAATATTTAGTGTTTCCCATGCTTTCAGTGGTCTCTCCAGGTGTCTTTAGGAAGAGCACAGAACTTGTGTTCGGAAGCTTGCTTCAGACAGAGGGGTTTCAGGTCGTACTGGGGTACCTCAGGGGCATGGGTGGGCTGCTAGTTTCTCCTCACGCACAATATTGACATTGTACATGGTACTGCTTCTGCATATATGGACCATATGTTCTTACAGTGCTTAATAGATTGCAAATTACAGGCATTTGATAATTCTCAAATAGATAAGCTCACATTTTACACGAAGATTTTTAGGGCAAATTTTGAGTGGAAAATTGTAGCCTTAACATGAGCAATTATGGCATGTAAACAAACATCTGCTCTTGAAAAACTACAAGGTCAGGCAAGATGATACTGTAAGATGAATAAAGGGAATCGTTCCTTCGTCTGCTACTGCTGGTCTCCAGAAACAATGACAGCAGATTATCAAAGACATCCCTCAGTTGAGAGAGAGAGAAGAAACGGTCTGTTCTTCCCTTTTGAGGTTTGTGGTATCTTTATGATTAGGGGCTTGAGGGAGGAGGGAGAAGAACTATTTTCTGTATTCAGCCGACCTCTAAGAACTGTTTATATTCTTAACTTTTGGGTTGTGCATTTATAGTTTTGTGGTTTGGGTTTTTTTTTCCAAGAGGGTAATGTGAAGCAGGTAAGGTCTCTGCAGTGTCGTTGCTCGCTCTCTTGCATGGTTGCCTCCCAGTGGGAGCGTTCCTTCCCCCAGCAGAAGGCTTTTAGGGATTGCCCAGAGAAGCAGAGGGAAACATAGGAGGGTTCTTGCATCTAAAATGTTTTTCTTTTGAACACTGAAACATGCTGATGAACAGGATGTAAAATACCTGCTTAGAACTGTTAATATTTGGGGCCAGTTCCATTGTGTATTTATGATACAAAACATTATAGAGGCTTGCTTCATATACGGGCTCTGTTTTCAAATCATCATGTTTGCAAGCCCACTCAAATGGAATTCCTCATTAAATATTTACCACCTTTGTGGCTTATCCTTGGATACCAAAATGTTTTTCCCTAAATACTGGAAAAAGTGCTGTAGAAAATGAAAGTTTACCAAAATAACCGCATAGATAATTTTGTGCAAGTAAAATGTGAAATGCGCATATTTTACGTGATGAGAGACCTAATCTCTGCTATGGGTACAAAGGCAAATTAAAGCTTAAATGCTGACATCTGTCTTCTAGAGAATTGTCCATGGCTGCAAAAGCATTTATGCCTCAGCTCAACTATTTGAAAAGGACAGTGTCTTAATGGTATATTTTTTTCTACTGCCATGATTTTTTTCCAACAAGTCACTCACCTGAGACACATCCAGTTTGATGGAGCTTCTTGGTAACTTAAATTAGTTATCAGAATGGAGAATGTAAATATTATCTAATTGGTGTCACTTGGGAAAATTTTTATTACACAAGTCATGCTGGAGACAGCATGACAATCCTTGCTTCTTCTAAGGAAGCCGTCTTGGAAATGGCAATAGAGCACTTGCTTTGGTTGGAGTAGGCATATACATGGAGAAAGGATGAGCCAAAGCGCTTGAGACATATTTACGTTGTGACTTCTCTTGTGGCATTATAACACCATAAAAATGAATCTCCAAATTCTAGTTCAGAGTGCGCTTCAGTGTACCAACTGACACCTAATTTTATGCCATCTGGGCATAATTATCCTATTCTCTTTGTCAGTAAGGGCTGAACCTCGTTGTTGTCTCTGATGTTTTGTGTTTTAAAAATGTGAAAGCCAGTGTTGTTTCTTTCTCTGCTCCTCCCATAAAATCAATACACCTTTCTGGAACTGTGGTATTCGTCTGTTATGTTTCTGCTTTATTATTCCTTTTCAAGCAGAAAGTTGCAAGAGCTGTGTTCATTTCCATGCAGGAATGAGTTGTTCACCGCAAGATGTTGCAGGAGGGTGAATACTGAGCAATGGGGAAAGCAGTAGTTAGCTGTTTGTTTTTGTTTTTTTTTTTAACTACAGTAAACTGTGTTTGTGAAACTGAATTCTCTGCTTATACCTTTGAAAGTAGGACTATGATAAAATATTAACAGGTATGGCATGAAGAGTAGCTAACGAATGTCTCCAGTGTTCTCAGCAAAGCAGTAGAGGTAGTATGTAATGCATAAGAAATATGTTTTGTTCAGAAATCTTTATAGTATAGTAAAACTCTTAATACTCTGACTCCTATTAATATATAACATTGCCCTCAGTTAAGGTATTTCTTTCTCTTTAAATTGCCCTGAATACCAAAATATTTTAGGGTGAGGCGAATCCTATCAAAAGCTCAACTTGTCCTAGGTTCAAAAACAAAAAAAAGTTGAAATTGTCTCTGCTGTTTACATTCATGCAAAAGGAAACAGGTGTATAATTTAAGTGCTGGCAAGACTGTAAGCTTGTGTGTTGGAAACTGTGGGCAGCAACTGCTTCTGCGCCTTCGAGGGGGAGATGGAGCCTGTTCTTTGTAGGCAGGAGTGGTTGGTGGGATGCAGGGAAGGGCAGCAGAGCTTGAACCCCCCCTGTGCTTATTCAAGGAGTGCTAGCGCTCCCCCTCCAGCCCCTCCATGCTTTACGTACATGGTAGGTGGGAGCCATCACCTTGAGCACTGATCAATACCGATTAGTGCATTTTTTTCTGCTTTACTGAATTGTCCGTATAGGTATGTGATGCACTGGGGCGATGCACTTCATGAGCACGGGGAAGAGAAGGGGAAGGTCCATTGCGCAAGGTAATGACATGCTTTCCGAAGCTCAAAATTCACCCGGATTTAGATTGGTTTTCCATAGAAAACAGTGAGGCCGTCGGCGTACTATATCTGGTACTTGCTGTGCTAGCTGCGATCATTTGCTTGCTCCCTTGTCTGCGTATTTGCTGTGTTGGTCTTGTTATGGAAAGGACCACGGTCTCCCTGGGGTGCGCTGAGGACCGGGAAGCCGTTTCTCCAGCAGAAGCTTCTGCTTGCAGCAGCATGTTTAACAACAGCCCTGCCAGAGAAGGGTGTATTCACTTGATGAAAGCCAAGTGTCTGCTCGATTTCAGTTTTCAGCTCTCATTCAGAGGACAGTTTAAAAGTGAGAAAGCTTTATATTTTCTCCTTTTTAAAAAGTTGCTGTATCATTTTGAATTGCACTTTGTAATTTAGGGAATGGTGATGACTGCAAAACTTGTCTTCAAGATGAATGTTTCTGACACCTACAAATACCTTTTTGCACATCTGTCAGGGATACCACTCTACAGGAGCAAATACAGCATCAAAACATCATTTCCCTCTCTGAAAAGAGAGAGTGCTGCCTCTGCTGTAGGCTAAGGCTTTCTTTGGTTTTCATGTTTCATGATACTAATGTAATGTTTTTGCTGCTTGATGGCAGAGCACAGAAAAGAGATGTGAATCGAAACCTTTAGAATGTATAGTGATCCCTTCTTGAAGATCTATATAAAAAGTGGTTTTGGGTGGTTGTGTGTTTTTGTTTTTTTTTTTTTTAACATACCTGTAACATTCCTCTAAGGTCTTTACCCTTTGAAAGTTGAAAGCCGTGTGACAGAAACAGACTTGTAATAAAACATAACCTCTGTAGAAGTTACACTAAAAATAATTCTGGGAGTGCCCTCGGGGTGTTCATCAGCTAGTGACAGAGGCTTCATTTTCACAGGGGAAAAGCAGGGGCTGGTGAGGTCAAGGAGGATGAGTCTGTATTCCTGTGTGAAGCTTGGTAGGTGCATCCAGGGTTTTTTGAGCTTTTATGGATAAAATGGGTGTGGCTTTGGGACAATATATTTTTAAAGATACCAGGGAAGCTGGAATAAGCCCAAAAGAGTTCCAGTGCCTGCTTTCAGTGTGCGTTTGTTTTAGGACCCTCAGACAGCAGGTCTAGCTGACCTCTACTAGTAACTTTTATATGTTTCAAAACTGGAAAATCTCAACTCAATTCTGATCCATCTCTGCATATTTCTGTTGAAGCAGTGCTAAATTGCAGTCCTGGCTTTTGCTTTACTACTTCTTTTATGCTTTTAAAAACACTGCCCTGGTTTTATCTTTGCAAAATAATGACTCACTGAAACGTCTGCATCACCAGAAACTAATCCCACCTCTGCGCGCTCTTCATTTTCCAGGTGGTGATCCTGTAAAATCTGTTTTACAGGAAGACTTTCTGACGTCCTCGTGCTCATAGGTGCAACATGGTATCTCCTGCAACCATGGGTGCAGGTGATCGTGTGCGGCACGTGGTTTGGCTGAGGTGACCGATTGATCCCAGACTTGTGCCCGCAGACAGGAGAGGTCCTGCTGGACTGGAGACCTCACTTGGCTTGCGGAAGCGCGGTTACAAAAGAACCTCGTGGCAGATGTCAATGTGATAGGATTCGAGCAGACACTGCTTTTGTTCTTGTGCGGGAGGGAAACTTCATCAGAAACACGGATGAAATTCCAGCCTTATCTTAGGGAATGCGTGTGGAATTCAGGCGCGCAGCAAGAGATGAGAGCCAGCATCTTTTCAGGTTTTTTGCTCCTGTCATCCTGTGCAAAGGATAGTCTGCCATATCTCAATTTTAAAGTTTTTAAAACTCCGCTGGGATTTTAAACAAGTATTGTCGTGGTGTGCTTGTGATGTCGCTTCCTTTGTTTGCCTATTGCCATATAGCCTGGCCAGCTCTATAGGAGACCTGTCTGTGGAGTGCCTTTTAATGTTGAGATCTAGCAGCGATTAGAATACACTAATGCCCAGTGGGTATATGTGTCATTTTTTAACAGCTGCCGAGCTTTCTCCCTGCTGCTCCAATTAACACATTCAGCACACACTTGCCGGTGAGTGGGCTGTGTATATGGATTAAACCACTTTGCTATTTATTCATCCGGCTTATGTGATACCAGAAACGGATCGACTCGTTTCCTTTTCTTACAACAAATGAAATCAAACGGGATCCGGAGCTTATGCCCGGGTAAATACAAGGGCAGCGTTTAACTGGCGAATGAAAACCTGTTTTGCCTTGAGATATGGTTCAGTCCATTGACTAACATCTATCCCCGCCTCCCAGCCCCTCTTCAAATGATGGAGACACAGGACAGGGAGCTTTCAGTGCTGGGCTTCCCCTTGCTGGCAGGCTGGTCTCTTCAACTTTGTCCTCTGCTGTGCAATAACCGCTTGAAATCCTGACTTTCTCCTTTCGCTTCAATATTTCTCTCCTTTGTCTATTTTCATGTTGAAATATTCCAGTCAGTAGATTTGATAAAGACCCCCT
>NW_010517216.1:9188-21355 GCF_000687285.1 Phaethon lepturus
TTTTTTTAAATAAGGGAAAACAATATGCTTTCTAGTCACAGCTGAGATGAGGGAGGGGTTTTTTTAATGGTACCAGAGTGGCTGGTCGGAGGCTGCAGCTTTGCTCTGGTGCTTGTGGTTGATTCATGCTGGGACAGCTCTTTGTGAGGGAGAGGGCGAAGGGGGCTGCCGGTGGGTGCTGCTGAGGACAGAGATGGAGCGCTTCTTGGGCTTCGTCAAGCAGATAAGAAGATCGAGAAGAAGAAAAGGCAAAAAGTACCGGCCAGAGGAGGATTACCACGAGGGCTACGAGGATGTCTACTATTATGCCTCAGAGCATTTTCGAAGTAAGTATTTTGCATAACCTCATTTTCCTTTTACTGTGATAAATGCTATGCTTTGAAAAACATACAAAAAAACCCTAAACCCCCAAAACGCCAACAATATTCCTTGCTTGCTAGAATCTGAGCCACATGCAAATAACTAAAAGGTCGATTCCTGTTAGGGCTTTATCTGGCTGTGACTGCTGATGAACAATACAAAGCAGCTGGAGTGGCACGGCCGCCCTCAAAGTAAAGGGGGGTCTGTCTGCAAAGCCGGGTAGGATTTCAGGTGCAGTGAATAGAGCCTGACTGCTGGAAACCTTTTGCTGAAACACTTTGTGTTTTTGTTGAGAAGCGATAGGGTGGCGGCAGCCCTTGTAGAGTGCCGTCGGAAAGCCGCATGGATATTTTTAAAGTGTTGTAAAGGCAGGGATCGCTCATTTGTAAGTTGGAGTTGATGACTGATGTTTGTTGCTAAGGGAGAGTCAGTCCTCTGAGCCTCTGCTGTGACCCGCTCTTTTCAGTAGCGAGGAGCTGAAGTGGGCTGCTTCCTTCCTGCAGGTCCAGAACCGCTCCTGCAGAAATAAGTGGTGGGTTTTGGTTTCTCGCGCTCACGTGACAGCAGCGGCAGCTCATCCGAAACCAAAATAAACCACCTGCTCGGAAGTCCCTGTGCAAACAGTGCCTTGTTCCCTGCTGTTCGTTGGGGTTTGTCCCCTGTACCTGTTGGGCTTCGGAGCTCCACCACTTTGCCTCGGGCCTCCGGAGGAGGGGACATGCCCAGGGGTGCCCATGGGACGGTGGGAGGGAAGCCACGCTCAGCCCCTGCCCGGGGTGTTGTGCAGCGCTGTCAGGGCAAGGTGTTGGCAGGAGAACCAGTCATGCACAGAAATTCATTTTTTCACAGGTTTCTGCTGTTCTGACTGGTGGTTTGGGAGCTTTGCAGTGAAGCTGTGCCTTTTGTTGAGCAGCTGAAGTTTGTTGCACTTTTGTTGTTGTTCTGTACTATGTCAGTAGCTGTCGGTATCTTTTTGCATCATTTGGCTTCATTTCTAATTTGCTGAAATAAATCCCAAGAACCTCACATTTGTTTTAGGACAAAATGATGGATGCAATTGTGCCTTACGGCACCAGAGTGCTGCTATCCTATGGAAAATTAGGAAGCAAGAGGTTTTCCTCTTGGTTTTCTCCCAGTGCACCATGCTTGCCTATCTCCAAAAGTAAACTAATAAAAGGTGTTTTGTTGTTTACTGGGTTTCTCCTTAATACAATCTTGATCTCTTTCCATTTTTAAGAAAATTTACCATGCTGATAATCTTATAATTTATCTATGTTGTTAAGATACATTTCTTATAAGAAAAAGACCTCTTTTGGCATCAGTGCAGTTGTAACAGGTAACACATTGACATAAAATCTTTTACAGCAGAACTAAAAATTTTAAATCTACTTAGCACTGAAAAATGTGGAAATGATACATGTTATAGAAAGCACATCACTTTTTCTTGCTTTAATATGTAAATCAAAGGAACGTGTCAAAGCAATATGTCAAAATATTTCCCTAGCTGATTGTTTTTGTTGAAGGTCTTTTAAATAAGAAAGCAAGACTCCTCCGAAAACTGTCACATGTAATAAGGATTTCTTGAATGCTGATTAATAAATTATTAATCCTTGACTTAATGTAAGGCACTAAGATTGAGCCAAATAGCTAATAGGGTTTTCCTTTTATTCTACTTAGAAAACAAAAGAATAGTGTACACATCACCCTGTGGAGGCCATAAGTATTTCAGACTGGATGAATGTGTGTCAGCTTTTGAAGTGGTCTTTACATCAGTGATCGTAATACTCTGATTGAATGGGCAAAACAGTGCACAGTGCTATGGAGTTGGGTGCACGAGGAGTTTGCAACTTCTTGCAGTTACTTACACCAAACATATCGCAGGAGATTCAAGATGTGGAGTCTTTATAGAGATACCACACCAAACACAATTGCTCCTCAAGTGCTGCATTTGTCTGGTCTTTCCGTGTGCTCTATGTGTCACTGTTTTGGTTGGATAGGTGTGGTAGCTACTTAAAGCAATGTATAAAAAGTGAAAAGATGCCACTGGTGCTACTATAAATGCTCTCTTGAAATTGAATTTCATGTAATAGGGACAATGAAATGTTTCATATTTAATTTAATCATGGTCTGCTGTTATGCTGTTCACAGTGCAAAATTAGAGTAATTGCAGAGCTTCTAATAGCCATTCCTTCTGCATTTGTATGCTTAAAAAAATGCATGCTTGAGAATAAGATTGTATTTGTTGGTATGATTTTCAGAACATCTGAGCTAATGAAATCAAAGACCTGTTGTTCATTCAACAGAATGGAGTTGGAGCTTTTTTTGATTTAGTTTCCTCTCCCTGTGTTGTTATTTTATGAGTTATATATCCAATTAACCAGTGCATTTGAAGATTGTCTGAGCCAATCACTTTATGATCTTGTTACTCTGTCTTTCCCCTATTTGTAGTATTGCTTAGAGTCTTGTAGAGGCAGAATTAATGGAAAAAGGCAGAAACTACATTAGAATAACCAAAGGATGAACCAGAAAGAAAACAAAGTTAAAAATAGAACAAGCCTCTGGGAATCACAGGAAAAAGGTGACTTTAGTTTGTCCTCAGCCCAGCTGTGCCTGGATATTGGGATATTGTAGCTCCTGCTGTTAAGTATATTGCCTTTATTCCTCTGAAGCTTTGTTATGGAAGATTACATTACGTATGATACTGGGACACAGCTGGGTGGAAAGGAAGGTGCAGTAGTGCTTAATGCTCCCTGGGTGAAAAAGAGACCCCAACTCTTGAGTCATAGAGCTTGGACATTTTATCCGTTTGAGTTACATGGATATCCTTGTTTTGACATGCAACATTGGCTGTCTTATCTTTCTGGAGAGTCTCTGTGCTACGTAATGCTAGCATAAAATAATAATCTTGGCACACAAACACGTATTGACATTAGTAGTGCAGGCATCGTTTCAGTGAGACTTTGCAGCGTGAACATAATGGGTCACGAAATTGCCACCCAACCTACTCAGACAAGTTGGTGCTTAGTGCATAAAATGCTTTAAAAAGTGTTATATTTATCTTGCGCAGTGTTACAGCACTACCATTCAAGCTGTTCCTTTTAATGAGGTTTTGCATGAAAAAGGCCCTTGTTATATTATTACCAAGACTGATAGCGAACATCGGGAATGCTGTGTAGCAGAACTGCCTGGAATGCTCCCAAAAATGACATATGTCCTTTCACCGAAGTCAGGATGTTTTGCCAAGACCTTTGAGTTTCAGCCTAGACTTGAGCAGGAAGGTGTTTTTGGGATCTAGCCTGATTTGGTCACCTCTGACCAAAACAAACACAAACCCCCTCCTTTCCCCATCCCAATCTGAATTCAGCGCTAAGTCTTTTATTTTGCAAAACACTTGGAAGGGTTTGGGTTTGTTTCAACTGGTTTTGGAACCTCACACGTCACGAAATGTGATTGTCATGATCATCTTCCTATGCAGGTCCAGAGGGCATTGCTGTGAACGCTCACTGTTAAATTTTGTCTTACTTATGTTACTTCTGGTTTCTGTCATCCATCTCTTCCTGAAAAAAGACTCTTTTTTTCATTGGTTCTTCTTCTTCTGTTGTTCCACCCAACATGATGTCAGCAGCATAGTCCATTGGCATAAAGGTTTTATTTTCTGTGTTGATGCAATGAAAATACTGAAGAATGATCCCCAAACACAATGTTTAAAAAATTCTACTAGTAAACTCCTACTAACCTGAAAGGTCCCATTTTTTTAGCCCTGACCTTAAAATGTTCCATTTAGTCACTCAGAGCCCCACAAATAATTTTCTTCTATCCTTTGTCAAGGCCTAGTATATGTTGTTTGACAAAGAGTGTTGATATTTTAGAAAACGTAGTCTGCCATAGTGTATTTGTGGTAAAGTCATTTATCATTTTTCTCTGTCATGCCCTTTATTATTTCTTCCACAGTTCTTGTGTGAGAATCATCTGGTTCCTCAGTTTTAGGACATCATCCTCTTTGAATTTGCCTCTAAAATGTCTGCCATGATCTTTCCCTTCTTTCCATTAATTGTCCCATCTCTCTCCCTGTTTCATAATTAGGAGGTGAAGGTAAGGTATTTGACTCCTAACCTGACAAATATGGCAAAAAGAAAAAACTGAAAGTTTTGTATAACTCCAAGTTGAAGATACCATCTTTGTTGACTGAAATCTGGGAATAATTAGTTAAAATGAATATTGGATATACGATATGCTATTTGGGATGATGTCAGCAGAAAAATTGTGCTTGGGCGTTGTTCTCCAATACGACTCGATGTTCTGGTGCAGAAGCTCCCTCAGCTGCCAAAATCTTACTAACAAATGTCTTCGCATTTTGTACCCAGGGTGGCTTTAAGGTTGTATTAAATATTGATAGAAGAGGCTTGCTATTGACATAGCACTAAGACAAAACACCTAGGAAAGTGATATGCCTATGGCTTCTTAATGCTATGATCAGTAGCTGCACTGCTCTTGTCAAGATTCTCTCCATTTCATAAATTGGTACAAATAGTTCTTGTTTGCTGCAGTCTCACACATTTGATTGGGGTTGTAAAAGAGTTAATGGTTTTATGAGTTATGTGGTGACAAGGGCATTGAATATCTCTAGCTCAGGTTGCAGAGATGTTAATTGATCTTAAAGGTGAGGAATGCAGGACAACTGCTTTTCATTTTATGAAGAGTGTGTGTTGCTAGTCTGCAGTTTAATTGGGTGTATGTCCGTGGGGGGTGTTCGTGTTTCTCCTCCCATCCCAGATCTTGTCATGTCAGTATAGTAAAATCTCAGCTTTCATTGAAACTAAAGGTGTAATACATTTGTTGCAGGCTAGAAGAAAAGGGGCTTGATAACCTGAGCAGAAAACATGTCAGGCCTTGAAAACACAATGAAAATATTTTTTTTTTTTAAATAACTACAGTTTATTAAGGCTTATGTCCTTCTCCTTGATGACTGTTTAGTGATTGTTGGGCCCTGGAGATTTTCATTAACGTATGTATTATAGTTCTTGAGTATTTCTGTCTGTTTTCCATACGTCATGTTTTCCCTGAGGTCTGGATAACCCCAACACCATGAGTTCAGCCGGAACAGGATGCGATACCCATGTCCAGAGACATGGGAGGTATAGGTTAGCCCTATGTGTCGTCATAGGGCTAACGTCCAGTGTCAGTTTGCAAGCCAAGCACGGTAGGAAGGCAACGGTATTTGAGCTTTACTGCTGGGACAAGACAGTATCAGCTTTCCCATTGAGAGGTTTCTGAATGAAACAAAAGTGGGGGCAAGTGGCTGTTGTCTCTGCAGCCACTTCCAGGCTAAAAAGTCCCCTGTGCAAGTGCCAGTTATAATGTTTCGCATTTTTGGATAAAATTCAGGCACTTGTTATCTAACGGTGTTGATGCTGTTTCGGTTGCTTTTTCATCTTGATGTGTGTTAGATTCTGGGGTTTTTTTAAACAGTTGACCGTTGCATCAAGCACAGTTTTGTATTTCGTGACAACCAACCTCTTGCAAAGGGTTGCTTCACTTGTGGTGAGCTATATGTGTGTTTTGCAGGTGACCTCATTTATCTGTCATCATGTTACATGTGCATTAGCATGAAACGTGGTCGCAGGGCCTGTCAGTGAGGCACCCAAGGCTGTAGGGTTCCCCACAGGTCTGGAGCAATGTGTTTCTTATAGCCAGGCAGGTGTGTGCTGGTTTTAGTGAAATATTTTCATTATCCGTGAAACAGGCCACAGAAATTTTACTTCCCCCCCCCCCCCAAACCAGGGGGGCAACAGCCAATTTAAGTTTGTTAGCAATAGGATTACTTTTTTAAATGACCCTTTATGGCTCTTCTACAAGTGGCCGTTAAACTCCTGGGGCAGTGCAGAGCATGGATGGTAAAACATTGCTTTAGAGTTACTTGAGGGAAACCAGCTTATTTATTTTAAGCCACTGAAATAATGAGACCTGAGTTAATATCATTCCTTGTATGAAGCATAAACACTTCTTCCTGCTAGCAATTATGAGTGTACAATTTCTGTGCTACTTTCCTTTCATTTACTTTCTGGTCCTATTCTGTACTGATTTATTACAGATCTTCATTGTCCTTGCTCAAGAAATGTATTCGTTATAGGTCTTCTTCCTCTTATGGCTGCTGGTATGAGGTTGTATTTCCAGTCTTTTAGAGAATTTGACACCCTTTTTGTGTTAAGTATATCCAGAGTATATGATATTCAGGTTCAAAGAATGAAATTTAGAGAAACATGGACTTCCTACTTTCTGAAATGATGTGTAAGTTCATGTTTTTAGTCATGACCTCATCAGTTTACGTCATGAACCTATAGTGGTGCGATTATTTTCTTCCTCTTGGATATTGTGAAAGGAATGAAACATCCCATAAGATTACAGAGAGAGAGGTAAAAGCAACTACGGAGGTGTCAGTTTTAATATTGGCCTTCAGTTCCAATGGAAAACTTAAAGCAATTAGTGGAACGAAGAAGGAAACAACAGTATAAGCCCCTTGCTGATGAGATTATAATCATTTATTGAATGATTGCTGTGTTTTTTCAGTAGGGCATACCAGCAGCTATAACCACTCATCAGGATGAATATAAACACCTGTTTACCATAGATAATATTTGTATAAGGCAAATTTGGTAGTCCTCATCATATAAACAGGAATCACTAGGCAACTTCTAAAAATGTTTTTCAGCAGAAAAGAGCAGGAGTAGAGCTGCCGCTGGGCGCAGGAGTCCACAACGACCAGACTGCTGATGACACGGGCATGTGAACACTACTGTTTTTTTTCCAGAGGATTTTCTAGTTTCCCTCTGAAACCCAGGAAATTATACACAAACCAGCGTGTAAGATGCAAGACCATTGCAGTTCTGAGGGCATCTACTCAAAATTTAAAAGGCAGTAGAACTAAGGGTCCCTATAGAACCTCAATCTGGTCTCTCTTTAAGGAATCCTTAATGAAGGGCTACTTGCTCTTTTTTCTGTGGCACTTGTGATGGATTCAGCACGTGGCGGGGGCTGCGCCGAGCCCTGATATAGTGTTGTGCCTGGTCTTCCCACCACCCTTCCCATCAGGACTCATCCCTCGTTTCCTTGACTTGAGGGCTTGAATTTGCAGGTGTCTGGCACAGGTTGCTGTAGCATGCCAAAGGAAATAGGGTTTGTATATATAAAAAAATTATATAAGCCTAACTCGTCTGAAAAACCAGCCGTAAGGCATCTCAGGCTGCAACCTTTAAATTGTTGCATAGCTTTGATGATAATCTCTCTGTGCTCTAGTTCTCCACCTGTGAAATGAGGTTAATGGTACCTCTCCTTCACTGGTATGCTGTGAAAGTAAATTAGTGTTTGCTAAGCTCTCAAATGCCATGGTGATGAGCACCATGGAAGAGCTCAGGAAGAAATTAATGTCTGTCCGGAGAGAAGGGCTTGAATAATGTGTGGGAACTAAGGCATGGAATTACAGTTTGAGCAATGAGGGGAAAACAAGGTCTTGAATAATTTTTTGGGTAGTTAAAATCATTTATTCTGGGCATTAAATGAGACAAGGTCTTGTGAACGAGTAGGACATCAGGTAATTAAAGATAGTGTTGTAATGCATATGCAAAAGGAGGCCAAATTAAGGCTTGCTAGGAATTCTTAAATCTGACACTTGCAGTTTGCTTTTTTAATAGTTTTGTGTGTGTGTGTGTGTGTGTGTGTGTGTGTAGTAGAGACTGTGGAGCAGCAGTTCCTTGGGTTCTAGCATGCAGCAGAAATTTCACAACGGCAGGTTATGGGCAGAATACTTGCTATAAATTAACCAATTTATTGCCCTGGTGTTAAGGCAGCAGAAGTAAATCTTGGTGAGTGGCCACAGGATCTGATCACACACGTGGCACTTCGGTGCATTTTTTTAGTCCAGGCCCCGTGCTGACACTGGGAGCACCACAGGCAGCCATGGGGCAGAGGAGGGAGGAATCGAGTTCATTTTTCTGCTGTCCCTGGGCGCTTGGAACAGACGACGAGAGACGTTGGAGAAGAGCTGCCTGTGGAACGGCAGCGGCAGGGTGCTGGATGAGGTGTGAGGTCCCACCATCCCACAGGGATCTGCGGAGCGCGGAGGGCCTTGCTGCTCTGCTCCTCCAGCCCCGCAGAGGGAAAGCAAGGAACGGACCCTTCAGATTTGCCCAGCCTGTTCTGTACTCGCTAAAAACAATATAAAATCTGGAGCCTCTGCGTAAGGCACACGGACACCGTGTCTTCTGCATAAAACTGACACTGGAGATCGGCCATTGGAGATGGTTTTGCAGGTGTCAAAATTAGGGTTGTAGGTATAGCCCTGGTGCTTGTAAGGCCTGTGTGTGCGTGCTTGAGTGTGGAGTTGAGGAGAACGAAGAAGATGGAAGGGAAGATATTTATGGGGCACTGAGAAATTTATTTGGAGATACTCCAATCTTAACTGGAGAAGGCTGCAAGCACCTTAATCTACCTATTTAAGTTAGATCCGACTTCAAAGCTGGTCATGCTCTGAGCAGGGGACTTAGGCCAGAGGATTTCCAGAGAGCCCTTCCAACCTCGATTATTGTGTGATTTTACAAAAGGGAACCTTGGTTGGAGAAGAAAGAGGGACTGTGGAAGGCAGAAAGGGGAAAAAGAGAGATTTAAGGCAGCTCTGGGGGAAATTCTGTTTGAATGAAACTATGAAAAAGAAAGTGAAACCGAAAGTACACAAGGTAACGTGTGAAGTCTTAACTGAGTAAATCATGTTTTCAAATTTATTTGCAAATGCTTCCTTTGGGTGTGTTTAATAAGCTCTGTGGCTGCTCAGGTCTACGTTATTTTGATAACACTGTCCCTCTCCCAGAGGGGGAAACCCCTGATCCACAATACACCTTGTTGCTATTCTGTCAGCTGGTAGCATCTCTATTTAAAAAAAAAAAAAAAAAAATTCACGATGTATTACAAATAAATGCAGTAAAAAATGAATGGTACACAAATAGATATTTTAAATACAGCGTGATATTAGCTTTGCTTTCTGCAGGTTAGAGTAGAAAATAATTGAAAGTCCTGATGACCTGCTACCTGTGCCCGTTTGTAGGAGTGCAATTGAAATTGTCTCGTCAACAGGAGCGCTGCCAGCAGCAGCAGTGCTCAGGTCAGTTGTCAGTAAATCTAAACACATCTGGTGGCATTTACAATTTGGAAAGCAGGAACATGGGCTTTCCATTGGGTGGTGGCAGAATTTCCCATGGCTTGTCAAGAAAACGCTACGTTCCCTTTCATTGCGAAAAGGAGTGACTTCGGAAATGGAGAGACCAAAGCTCTTCAGGCTGGGGGTTATAACTGCCTGTCAATAATTAAATAAAGTGGAGCACAGCAAGGTGGTGGATCCACTGTCCTCCCTGCAATCCCTGTGAATTTAGTGATGCTTTGGTAGTCTCTGAAATGCTCCCTCTGTAACTTGACCCATATTTCACCTGGGCTTCCCAGATGATTTCCAGAGGAGTTACGCCAGCGTCCCTGGCACTTCTAAATCTGTTGCTGTTCACTTGTACCATACCCTGCCTGGAAAAATGCAAGAAGCCTTCTCAGGCTTAGGGCATTCATGATTTGCTTAAGTTTTTCTTGGCACACTCTAAACGTAATTACAAAAATCTAAGTATATTTTAGACTTGTAGTGCGTTTGATAACATTCCTCTGCTCTCCCAATCATTGTGTGTATCTTTGCTGGCTCATTCAGGCAGGGAATACCCAGCTCAGCCCTACAAGCAATGGAGGGGAGCAGGGAGGGAGACGTTTGTCTACTGGAAAGATTATGGCCATCCCATTGAAATACCGCTACTCCTCAGCATATCACAAGGGATGGAGGAAGCACTGAACATTATCAGTTTGTAGCCAGTACTTGATTTGTGTGCTGCAATTCAGTGTTTGTGGTTTGTTCTCGGACAGGTAGAAGACAGTGCTCTTCTCCAGTTTCTTTTCTTTTGTGTTTCTTTTTCAATACTTCTCTAAACTTCAGCTCTTGTAATGAATCTGAACGGTTGTGGATTTTGTAGGGCAGGCTGTGTCGTGCAAATTGTTTCCAGAGACTGAGCAAAGCTGTCGAAGGCCATTCTGGTTACAGCCTGGAGTTCGTGGTCCTTTGTGCTGTACAGATAATTGGGCTTTTTACAGCCACATGTCCATTCACAGTAGGTTGTTTTCTTCCTCGAAGATAATGACAGAAGTTTATTAGCTGTTGGTTTAAGTCTCTTACAAAAATGTAGTGCTAGTGGCATAATAATTTAGGAGGTTACATCAGTGTGAGTAGAGAAGGCGGCCAAGGTAAAACACTGCTCCGTTGTATGAAAAGAACTTTAGTATATGGAAAGTGCTCAAATTCTGTATCTTTCTCACAATATTTCATTAAGACAATTGTTAAAATTCTGTGAAAGTAACTGCTTGGAACCAATTCTTAATAGCTTCAATATATTAGTATTTTATGCACTGGTAAATTGTACGTGGATTTGCAGGTAAGGAAGATGTAGTTTTGGTCAGTGTTCTCTTATTTTGTGATAAAATGTCTTTTAAGTCCTAAACTACCACTAATTGATATGGGGACATGTACAAATCAAGAGAAAAATTTTACTTGATTTTGAGTAACCTACAGAAGGTAATGAATAAACACCCATGATCACTTCTGCTCATTTTAACTGCTTCTCTGAACAGTTAAAATTTGGCCTATAATTACTGTTCATATTTTCTTAGTAGCAATTAGTATTTTTTAAATGCACAGCTAAATTAAACTTAAAGAATCTGAGAAACCAGCAATATTTAAAAATCTGTAATAGTTTAATAGCTGAATTGTCTTGAATTTTTCTTTTGATTACTGTAGTGATTGCAAATGATGAGTGCTTCCCAGAAGATCACTGGATGGTTTATCTCTCTGTAGGCTCCTAATTTCAGCTTGTGGAATCTGGAAAATGTGTCTGTTTTTGGAGTCCCGTCTAATGTAGTAACAAGGACCATAGTGTGGAGGGAGGGGTTAGGTGACGATATCTAAATGAGAGAACACACATTTTGGTATTTTGGCATTACATTCAGCCTGCTGTGTACTGTGGCACGTTTTTGTTATCCTCCCCCCTCTTTCACTGATGTTCTTCAATTCTTCTACTGGGCCTTGGGCAATTGAGTGACCCTGTTTTATGGGTTGGTTTGTTTTCCCAAAGTGGAAATTTGAGGAATTTTCTGAATTACATGTCTGGAACCCCTTTCTCTTCACATATCCTGAAGGTCCTTTGAAGTACTTGAAAAATACAATTATGGTACTCCCTGAATTTGCAATCTAAGGAAGATTTTTTTCTTGCAGTTTTGTCATAAAGTCAAATCATATTGCAAAGGGGAGGAAGGTAACACGTCCCATCTGCAGTCACTTAAACCTTCACACAAGCAAGGGCTTTCTAGTCACATTTGGACTAGAAAGGATGGATACATAGGAGTGTGTGTTGTTAATACAAAGTGGAAGACTTGTGCTTATAGTCTACTGCATGGTCTACAGTATGTGTTTTTGTTTGAAAAAGCATGTTACTAGTATTGTGACTGCCAGCTGCTCTTTCTACTTACTTACTTATTTAAGCAGGATTGTATGTGCTGCTCAGCAAACCAGGAGGATGGTCGGTTATTGATGTGACAGCATAGCCTAGAGCTCGAGGTGTGTATGGCCTGCCTTTAGGCTTAACCTAAGGCCACTGGGGATGCCTTAACTTAAGGCTAGGTCAAAGAAAGTGTGAATAGGCAGCTGTCTAGGGTAGAAGCAGAGGTGACACAGCTGG
>NW_010517217.1:0-1183 GCF_000687285.1 Phaethon lepturus
AGCCACCAACCCAACTCAACCCAACCCAACCACAACCAACGGTTGGGACTCAAGAGTCCAGGAATGGAGCCACCAACCCAACCCAACCCAACCACAACCAACCCTTGGGACCCAAGAGTCCAGGGATGGAGCCACCAACTCAACTCAACCCAACCCAACCACAACCAACCCTTGGGACCCAAGAGGCGGGGGATGGAGCCACCGACCCAACAACAACCACCATCTGGCAACCCAGAATTTGGGAATGAGCCTCCAACCCAACCCTTTAACACATCAGGGGACCTCGGAGGCCGGGGATGGAGCCCCAAACCCAGCCGTAGCCCTTCAGGGGACCCAGGCGTCCGGGCGTCCCTCACCTTTGCTCTTGTTCCTCATGGCCGACTTGAGCAGAGCAGCCTTGAGGGCAGCCTTGGTGTCATCAGAGATGGCGCCATCCCGCTTGGGTGCCACAGGGGCCCCTGGCTCTGCCTTCACCCGGGGAGAGTCCATTGGGCAGTCAGGGGCAGGGGCAGGGGCAGGGCCAGGGCTCGGCATGTCCACGTCGGCGCAGGGCCAGGCCGGGCCAACGCTGGCCACTGCAGCATTGGGCACATTGACATTGCCTGCGCTGACGTTGGCCATGGTGGCATTGATGTTGGTCATGGCGGTGTTGGCCATGTTGACGTTGCTGTTGGCCATGGTGGCACTGATGTTGGCCATGGCAGCGTTGGCCATGTTGACGCTGGCCATATTGACGTTGGCCACGTTGACACCAGCGTTGGCCACATTGACACTGGAGTTGCCCATGCTGACGGTGGCCATGTTGACGTTGGCCATGTTGACAGTGGAGTTGGCCACGTTGACGCTTGTGTTAGCCATGTTGACATTGCCCACGTTGACGTTAGTCGCGCTGACGCCAGCGTTGGCTGCGTTGATGTCGCCCATGGGGACATTAACGTTGGCCATGGTGCCATTGGCCACGTTGACACCAACGCCGGCCCCGCTGGCTGCGCTTTCGGTGCTGCCAGCTGGGGCAAAGGCAATTTGCCGCCGGATACCGTCGCGGCGGGCATGGAAGTCAGCGATCTCAGCCACGATGGCCGCCTTGATCTCCTCTTTGGTGAGCGCCCGGCGGTCAAAGGCAAAGTCGAAGGCGGGGACGCACTCGGGCTCGTCCTCGGGGTCGTGGTACTTAGCCAAAAAT
>NW_010517218.1:0-3266 GCF_000687285.1 Phaethon lepturus
CTCTCTGGGCTCGGCCATCCAGCCAGTAAAAAAATCCATCTCAGGTTGGGCAAAGCCAAAATAGAGGTATGTCTATGTCAGAGGTCACTCTTAAAAACTGCAAATTTTTTTCTCTATTTTTTAGCCCCCAAACAGCTATTTCTTGCCTACTTCAGTGGAGATGAAAGGACTGATTCCAGAAAATGAAGAGTTGAGCCCAAACAAAGCATTATGCTGAAGGAGCCTACAATCTCATCCCAAAAAACAAATATCAGTATTTCTGAATCTTGTCTTACATATTTGTGCATAAGAGTACACCACAAACACAACCTTCCCTACAGAACAAAGATATTTCTATTATCAGTCCCTTCCAAAAGAATGAGATGTCAGGATTATGTCTTCTTGCTGAGCCACTGATCATGCAAGCACAGGAATATACTGCCAGCGCCTCATTAACTTTTGCTGGAGGCCTGTCTCTTACTGCCCAGAACCGGCCAAAAAGCCAAAAAAAGATAGCAGGCCTGGATGAATCCCACAGGCCTGCACTCAACTGAGACATCACATAAACAAGTTTTTAGGTCAGAGAAATCACATGCCACCTCTTGCTACAGCTTTTGTTCTTCAAAGCTACTATTGCTTCTTCTTCCTCCCAAATTAGTGGAACCACTATGCCAGGCCATCTGGCACATCAAAATTTATCTTCAGATTTCATTATCCAACCCACTGACCCCAATGTTTCCTCCCATTGACTAATGAGATTAGCCCATCACCTCCTAATTGCAGCATTTATACCTAGTCTGTTTTACAACACCCAAGAAAACAAATCCCCAGGTTGTTTCAGAGTGAATGAATGTCATTCTGGTCTTAGAACAACACAGCATTTATAAGACTAGGAGATGGCACATACATCAAAACAATTAATGAATGTCCTTAAGCTGGAAAGTGAAAAATAGAAAATACAAACACACTAATTTCAAACTACCGAGGGCAGTCTCCTTGTTCCTTGAGCTTGCACTGCTCTGATAGAGCTAAACAAGGAGTATTACCTCGCATTCCTTATAGTAAGGGAGCAACTGCAAGGCTAGCAATCTACTACACAGACATTACTTGTAAGGACACTAACAGCAGATGGTATTCCAGTTCTATACCTCACCACCCTAGTAGGAAATTTCCTGAAAAAAAGTGTCTTGAAAAACAGAAAGAAGGAGTTACAGATTCACCTTATATCCACTGCATATCCGCAAAGTGTCAAGAACTAAAAAAGGCATGGGAGATGGGCTGGAATTCAGGTTGTCAGCTTTACTGCTCTCCAGTTTAGTGACTTTGAGCAGGATCCGTCTAGTTTAAACTAGCTGCCTGGACCTTCTTTGGGTCAATGGAGAGAAACCAGCAATCACGGGATGCTAGTGATCTCTAGATGTAGACATAATGCAAGTCAGATGATGCATCCCCTGGAAGTCCAGAGGAACAGCCTAGGCGAGATGAAGGTGTCTTTGGTACAGCGAAGGAAAACGGAATCCCACTGCTGATGGCACAATCTGTGCCTGAGTTTCTTCATCTGCAAGATAGGGCTATCAGTATTTATTCTCTACAGCAAAATGCTTTTACAGCCATGAATGATCATTGCTGTGTAACTGTGAATTACTCTTGATAGACTGAGTGCACTTGAACATGTTAGTTGGAGACCTGTTGGAAATTCAGAACTAGAGGTAAAAAAGGGAGGAAACATTACAACTTTCAAGTAAAGCTAGAAAATTTATAGTTGTCACAAACAAAAAACACCTGACCTGTCTTGCCTTGGAGGCACACCAAGCCTCCAAGGTGTTTTACCTGCAGCCTTACCTTACTACTACAGATCATAAAGTTTCCAGAGCAGTCCTAAAAGCCTCATTAGAAACACCAACAATCATTTATCACTGAAGCACTAGCATGAACAAGCCATCAGACTGAGAACAAAACAGCCTTCACCAGAGCACTCAAAACATACCAAGCTTTGCTCACACCTGGGCATCAGGAGGACTGGATGCTCCACTCACACGGCCAGGCAAGACTCAGATGGAGAACATCCTGGGAGAGTAATTTTCCACCTCTGTCCACCAATTTCCTGCATTCTGAATCTCTACCTAAATACACCATCAGACATTTCCCTACCTCTCCCCACCGCATTTCTGTGATAAGTGTGCCTTCCACATGCCTAATGTCTAAGAAGACTTTTTACCCTCAATGCACATCCCACAGGGGCTAGAGCACAGCTGAGCTCTTTTATCACAGGAGACAGGCACCATTTACATGACAGCTTCTCTGCAATGCAAATCAGGCTCATTGTCATCAATGGAAATAGCCCTAAATGAAAAGTTATTGCCCTTTGATAGCCACTCCTTCAAGAGCAGAAAAGAGTGTTGACCTCACTCCTGCCCCAACACCATCAGGCCAAGTGTTCAGGGAATAGCCTGATCTCCCTCCACATCCATCAGTGCTGCCATTTAGCCGATTACATATGGCTGGGATGGAGGCAGCTCTGATCTCCTCCAGAAAACTATGCAAGGAAATGGGCCAGAAAGGTCCCGGAACAAGGGATCAAACATCTAGCCAGCCTCCCTCTCCATCCAGCATTTTGTAGCTTGGGTCACTTCAGCCAGCAGACCCAGAACTGCAGGTCTGTACTAATCCCCTGACACTGAAAAAGTTGACAGAGTCTTTAAAAGGCAATTCTGCATCCAACAGGCATGGATACTAGGGTAACATCCCACTCAGGGTACTAATGGCACTCTGCAGCCATCATTAACCCCATAGTAGAAAAGTAGTTCTCAGTCAGCAGAAGACTTTTGCACAAAAGGGCAGGTCTGAGTTTCAAGACAATTCTGAAATCTCTTACGACCACAGAATCACAGAGTGGTTTATGTTGGAAGGAACCTTTAAAGATCATCTAGTCCCACCCCCCTGTCATAGACAGGGACACCTTCCACTAGATCAGGTTACTCAAAGCCCTGTCCAACGTGACCTTGAACACTTCCACTGATGGGTCATCCACAGCTTCTTTGGGCAACCTGTTCCAGTGCCTCACTATCCTCATCGTAAAAAGTTTCTTTCTTACGTCCAGCCTAAATCTACCCTCTTTCAGCTTAAAACTGTTGCCCCTTGTCCTATCACTACATGTCTTGGTAAAAAGTCTCTCTCTGTCTTTCTTACAGTCATAGAATCATTTTGGTTGGAAAAGACCCTTAAGATCATCGAGTCCAACCATTAACCTAGCACTGCCAAGTCCACCACTAAACCGCATCCCTAAG
>NW_010517218.1:3297-11354 GCF_000687285.1 Phaethon lepturus
CCCTCGAGGGAGGGGGACTCACCCAGTCCCCTGGCCAGCCTGTTCCAACCCTTGATCACTCTCTCCATAAAGAAATTTTTTCCTAACATCCAATCTAAACCTTGAGGTGCAGCTTGAGGCTGTTTCCTCTTGTCCTATTGCTTGTTACCTGGGAGAAGAGACCGACACCCACCTCACTACAACCTCATTTCAGGTAGTTGTAGAGATCAATAAGGTCTCCCCTCAGCCTCCTCTTCTCCAGGCTAAACAACCCCAGTTCCCTCAGCCGCTCCTCATCAGACTTGTGCTCCAGACCCCTCACCAGCCTTATTGCCTTTCTTTGTAGGCACTCCCTTTAAACACCGAAAGGCTGCAATAAAGTTACTCCTGGACATCAAGGTGGGTCAAGATGATTCTGCCCTTTGTAAGACAACATCTAAAGTTTGGACCAAGTGAATTTTGATACTGCACTGGGGACCAGAGCAGGCATAGCTGGACCACAGCTCCAGTGGTAAAAAAAGCAGTAGAAGTGTTTCATTCTGTACCACCTCTGCAAGAGAGTCATGAGGACACTGGAGGAGGTAATATCAGAACCCTCCGTTGTCAGGCCGAGGTGGCAAAGAAAATGCGCCCACCAGTTGCAACTGCACATTTACCTTTTCCCAGGTCTGCTGCTTGGCTTAGGCCAGGAGCCACCATAGGTCTTACAGGCTAGCAACTTGCTGAAGTAGTGTCTCATGAAAAGCATTTGCTGGCAGACTTCACAGATGTGGGTAAACCCTCTGTATGCTCCTTTGGAACTTACTCTGATGCTTTGGACTGCCGAAGTGCAAATAAAGGCAACCTTTCCAGGAGTAACTACATCTAACATCACAGACAGGATCAAGTAAAACCACTCATTTGCAAGCAGCAGATAGACGGGACTATCTATCTAACCCTCTGCTCAAAGTTATCTATCTACTTTGGGAGACCTTTCTATACCAGAAAGTCTTCAGACAGGCAGCACTATTAATAGGACAGTACACATACCCTTCAACTTCCCAGTCCCAAAACTATTTAGAAGTCACCAGGTAACTATAGGATCTGGGCTCCAAAAAAGTAGCAAGGAATCAAGCTACAGTAAAAGACACATGGAGACACTCAGGAAACATGTAATCAAAAGGCAGGGAAAAAAAGAAGGCAGGGAAACAGAGGCTGAGTCCCACAGACCCCAGGCTCTCATGGTGAGCGTCAAGGCTGTGTAGGCAGGGACACAGGGGAGGTCTCTATGACAGTGTCTTTAATCACAGGCTCCCCTCACGCTTGAGCCAGGCCTGGGACTACAGCCTCAGATTTCAGGACACCCAAGGGTCGTGCCTTCCAATTGGCTTGACAATGCTTTATTTCACTGAATGTGATTTCTTTCCCACATGCCTCATTCTCCCCCATGTGCATAAAGGATGGAAGGCTCTGAAAAAGCACTGAGAGAAATTCAGGGTGGGCATTAGTTATTATTTTTGACAGCACTAAAAGAACATATGAAAAGGGTTTCTTTGTTGTTTTCTATTTCCCTCCCTCCCTGAGAAACAGAAGACAATGTCCCATCTAATGCCTGCCTGATAGAACGACAGAGAATGGCTCTGTCACAGCACTGCAGAAGTCGTGCTTTTGGGGGACTATTGTTTTTATTTCAAGAGGAAAAAAGGAAATGAGCAATCCCAGAAGGAAAGGGTCTGAATGCTTGCTCAGGCTGTGCCATGAAGAAAAGAGATTTCTATTGTCAAAGGGTGTTTCATTGTTCCGGTCTTTCTGAGAAACCTTAAAATATATCCAGAAATGTAATGAGAACAGAAAACAGATCTGTTTCTTCAGCTGCCTATTTGCAGCATGGCTAGTGAGAGAGAGTCTATAGCTTAGCAGTGTTAATTATCCTGGTTAACCCTTGTTCTTGTTAATTACATTTATTTACAAAAAACACTTCATATCCATCAGGAATGGTCATAACGAGAAGCCAACTCTCCCTCATGTGAATAGCCCCAGTGCTTTAAATTGAATTACACACCAAGTCAGGACTCCTCATCACTTAAGCATTAGCCTCCAGGCTAATCAATAGCAACAAATTACTGCAATAACTGGCCAGGTCATTCTTTTATTGGTGCCACTTTCAAACACTGTCCAGAGTCTGCCTCCCTGCCAGATTGCTTCAAGCACGAACTTCCAGCCAGGAGTCAAGCTCCAGGCAATAACTCCAAGATCAGTCAGAGAGGTAGGACATTGGAGAGACGCAAGAAGGGCATAAGGATTTCCTTAAGAATCAGAAAATGGCTCTTAACCTGGGAAGCTGTGGGATTTGCCCCTCAGAATCCTTAGCATGGCTCAATCTCATGGGAGCAGCTGGAATCAGCCAGGGCTGTACCTGTCATCTCCCAGAGCTGAGGGACCTCAGAAAGAAGAAAAATTGCAGATAATACAAATAGATAGATAGATAGATAGATAGATAGATAGATAGATAGATAGATAGATAGATAGATAGGGTGGATCCCAAAAGCAGAATATGGGGATGCAAACGGAAGCAAGCAAACAACAGACAACAGCAGCATGTATACCACCAGCACTGAGCTAGGGCCAACATGGGCATGCCCATGAGCATCTCCAGAAGCAACATCCTCACAGCTCAGCACTGCTCCTGAGCCACAACATCTCCCCAGGAGGCTGCTGCAGGCACAGTCATGCTGCTCTCTTGCTGGCACCAGTGTGCACTGAGCCAGCTCAAGGCTCTTGGTCGCAATTGCTCGATGAAGCAGCTTGGACAGTCCACACACAATCCATCAAGAGCCGATAACTATTGCCAAGGACAGACAGAACCAACACAGGTGAAAAGGTTTGTCTTTCTTTTCCCCAACAGAAGGAGCTTCCTATGTCCAAACATTGGAGAGGTTAGAGTAAATAGGTCCAGATTTTCTGATCTGTAGAAGAGAGTAACGCTGAGAGGCAGAAAAGGATCGTCTTCTGTCTCATAGGTCAAACCAGTGAAGACTGGTCCTTAATCTCCAATCCCTGCAACATGCCTCTTAATCAGTCTTGTACACCAATGACTTAAATCAAGGAAAACATTTTTAAATCACTTTATAATTCATATTGTGATCTCATGCTGGCAAATCAACTTCCTTTTCACCCCCCAGCAGGTTTTTCTTGAGCAGAAATAATCACCACCAGCTCCACCACACAGATGTGTAAGTGATGGGAAAATGCAGAGGAGGCTGGAGTGAACAAAAGGCACCTCAGGCCTGCTGGGGTCAGAATGCGTATCTGTATGGTAGGTTTGACTCTTCACTAATCCAGCTCTGTTTCTAATGAGATTGGTTCCCATTACAGCACAAAGAGGTCCATGGCTTAATTTGCCAAGGGGACCATTGTCATGCAGCTTCGGGAAGCAAAATAATCTTATCAGTTTGAACTTGAACCCTGCCCTCCAATTATATGGACAATGTTTAAGAAAAGAGAGATAAAGAAAAAGCAATTTACATTTATCCAGCGAGAAAAATGGATTGTCTAACACCAAGCATTCAGCTTCCTGCAGCTGCTGATAGAACTTTACACTCCAGCCACTGGCTATACCACCTCCAAATTGCACTAACTACGATCTGTGCATGCTAGCTCTGAGCCAAATCCCAGCCAAATGGCACCAACCGCATTTACAGTGCAACTTATTGGTATAGCAGAGCCTCTACTCTTGTAGCATAGCCAAAGTGAAAGCCTGGGGCTGTCAGCTAAAGACAAGCAAACCCAAAGGACAGGAAGAATCAGAAAATTTTTTCATCCCTGAAACCTCTGTCTCTGCCTCCCTATCCAATCCATCAGCTCCCCATGGCTGCTATAGAGACTACACTCTTCTGGGAGTTCTGAGCCCCACACAACGCAGCTAAAACAAAGAACATTTTGGCAAATAACAGCTCGGCTTCATCTATTCTTTTTTCTATACAATTCATTCCATCAAAGTTGTTTAGCTGAACAAAAAAACAGTGCTATCCTTTATTGTGAGGCTAACAATAAACTAACATGCGAGCACAGCGTGGGTCACAGATGTGTGTGCTTCAGCATCAGCTGTGGAGCCACTTCCCTGCTCAACTCACTTTTATAAAGCTTTAACCTCTTTGAGCTGGAATTCAGCTTGAGCACATAAACGAGGAAGCAAACGGTGTTAACACAACAGAAGCGGCCCCTGCACAAAAGATACATGAAGAGACAAACGTGCTTTGGAAACAGGCAGATCAACAACCTCGGTTTCCAAGGGGTTACCCAGACAATAAAAGTCTAGAGAGAAACTAAACTGGACATATCCCAGGGGCTCTGTTTTTAGTGCTCTCACTTGCACTAGAGGATCTTTATTTGTGCCTTTGAATGGGCACATTTACATTTTTTTTCATCCTATGAAGAGACAGAAATAAACAAACAAAAATTTGAAGTGGGAATGTCTTCAAACTGATTTCTAAAGATCTCTTGGAATATGTACCAAGGACTGACCCCAAATTTGTAACCCAATTTTAACTACTCTTATCTCATCCTAAATAAAGTAACCCTCAAAGCATGACTGCTCTAAGACAAAAAAAAATGCACAAAATCAGACCCTTCTTTCAACTGTACTTTATGGGCTTAGATCATATCTGCCAACAGAAAGCTTGCTAGCATATCCACCTCTAGCACATATTACATATAAATTAGAGGTGTAATGTTGCCCTTTCCTTAGTGTATTGGGTCTGGGGGTGATGGAGTTAATTTTCTTTGTAGCAGCTTCTATAGTGCTGTGCTTTGGATCTGTGACCTCAACAGTACTGATAACATATTAATGTTTTAGCTATTGCTGAACAGTGTTTGCACAGCATCAACACTTCCTCTGTTTCTCACTCTGCCCCCTCAGCGAACAGATTGGAGGGTGCACAAGAGGCTGGGAGAGGACACAACCAGGCAGATGACCCCAGCTAACCAAAGAGTTATTCCATGCCATATAACATCATGTTCAGCAATAAAATGGCGTGGAGTGGGGTTTAGGTAAGTCAGCTGCCTTTTGCTGTGGAACTGTCTGGGCATTGGTCTACCTGTGGGAGGCAGTGAGTGATTGCCTTTGCATTACTTATTTTGTTTTCTTTCTTTTTTCTTCTTGTTTCTGCCCCTTCCCCTTCAATAGTTATGAAACTATTTTTACCTCAATCCGTGAGTTTTCTTGCTTTTACTCTCCCTCTCCTCTTCCCTTGTCTACTAGGGGTAGGAAGGAGAGGCGAGCAAGCAGCTGTGTGGTGCTTAGCTGCTTACGGGGGTTAACCCACAACACTTAGTTACGTGCACTTGACTTTGCAACTGTGATGCTCATGTAAACCTCTGCAGTCCATTTGCATATATGCATTACAGTATTGGAGAAGGAATTGTGTACTAAGTACCACATTTTTCTTCCTGGCTATCACAGCTTGAGAGGATGGGTAAGGGGCTGCTCTTGGAGAAAAAGATAGATACTGACGTGCTGGCTTTGGCTGGGATAGAGTTAATTTTCTCCATAGTATCTAGTATGGGGCTGTGATTTGGTTTTGTGCTGAAAACAGCACTGATAATACAGGGATGTTTAGTTACTGCTGAGCAGGGCTTACACAGAGTCAAGGCCTTCTGTGCTCCTCACACTGCTCCACCAGCGAGGAGGCTGGAGGTGCACAAGAATTTGGGAGGGGACACAGCCAGGACAGCTGACCCCAACTGACCAAAGGGATATTCCATGCCATATGACATCATGCTCAGTATTTAAAGCTGGGGGAAGAAGGAGGAAGGGGAGGGGGGAATGTTCAGAGTGATGGCATTTGTCTTCCCAAGTAACTGTTCTGAGTGATGCAGCCCTGCTTCCCTGGAGATGGCTGAACCCCTGCCTGCCCGTGGGGAGTGGGGAATGGATTCCTTGTTTTGCTCTGCTTGTGTGCGGGTCTTTTCCTTTACCTATTAAACTGTCTTTATCTCAACCCATGAGTTTTCTCACTTTTACCCTTCCAATTCTCTTCCCCCCACCACTCGCTGGCGTGGGGAGTGAGCAAGCATCTGTGTGGTGCTTAGTTGCCAGCTGGAATTAAACCACAACATCTGAACAACCCTGAAATATTGAGTAGTTGGAGCTCCTGATGCTAATCTCTCTGCCTTGGATCCTCAGCTGTGTAATGCAGGTAACACTCCAGAGTCTCCTTCCAGAACGGTAGGCACATCCCTGTTTGTAGGGCACTCACAAAAAGCAGAACAGGGTTTAAATAACACATGGTAAATAAAGCCCTGGGGCCATAATGAACTAGAGGATAAAGAAAATTACTGCGAGGCAACTGTCCTGTGCACTGGACAATATAGGAGTCCTAAGGAGGCGGAGAAAAAGTAGCATGTTCTCTTTAATGAGTAACTCATAATGTAAAAACCCAAAGGGCTGGATTCAAGTAGTTTAAACTACTTAAATTTTAACATTTCTTAACTTCCAAATGCTTGATTCGCAACCTTAATGTGTTCTTTGAATGTTCCACACAAAAGCTAAACTTTTTCAAAACCAAAGTGCAGAATTTTGTCCCATAGCATCTTATGGGCATCAGCAGGCTCACGGCAGCACTGCACTTACAGGCCCCACACAGACCACAGGGGTGAGAAATTTCCCAAAGACTGAGGCCCAAAATTGAGCATAATCCAGCTACAGCAGCTCAAGTTACCACCCATCAGCCTGGTTGCACTAAGTGTCTGCACTCTTGGCCCAACACAGCTTTAAGGAAAAACATGTGAGCCAAAAGCCTTTGCAAAATACAGCAAACATGGGAAATAAATGCCAGGAATAGCACCTGCCATAGAGCAACCTTAATATCATCGCAGAGGAGCAAACGATAACGGATCACAGCTAAGCCCACAGATCATAGGCACAGGATGCAGGTCACCCCAGCCCACAGCGCGATACAAAAATCACAGAGGAAAAATGAGCAGAAAATCCCCCCACTGCTGTGTTTGTTTTTATATTTACTTGGTGGAGTAAAAGCCCATTTTAAACCCCTGAGGCTACCACAACACATGTCGATAATATCATAGCAGCAAAACCACAGGCATCTAATAGCAGATGAAAATAAAACAACACAGTCACACAGGGGGTCTCAGAGTAGGTGGTCTGAATGGTCCCTTTTCGACAAGCACCACCAGCAGGTACCTAATCTATTGAAGGTTTAGTATAACTTACCTAAAGACAGCCCTCTCTCACATCCAGTTCTGGTGCTTTTATGGGCTGCTGGAAGAGTGACAAGTGTCTCTGCTGGCAATTAGTGTCTTGATGCTGGGTCAAAAGATGACACACAAAAGTATATAGTGAAGTTCTTTGACTGTAGGTGGCTGATAAAATTTCTTGTACCCCTCTACACCTCCTTCTGTTAAAGTAACATTAAAAAAAGGGAATATGTCTAAAAAAGAGAATCTTTTCTTCCACACCAGTGAGGCACAGCACTGCCAAGGTTGTTAACTATGTGGGATACCTTGCCAGCAGGTGGATGTGACCTCCCCTGCCCACCACAACTAAAGTGCTTGGACAACATCTACTGTAAATTCTTCTGCAGCATGCTACATCATCTCTTAATTCAAGCACACCTCTGAAACCTCACCACTCTGAGAGTTTGCCCAAACTGCAGGTCCCGCACATGCTGCTCCATCTTCATACGAGGATCCAGATGGATCCAACAGCGATTATTGTATAGCAAGCCTTAACATCCAAAGGAGCCCCATCAAACACTGATACCACTGCATCTACCAACATGGTTCAAGACCACACTGTATTTGAAGAGGCTCGGACAAGATTTATTTTACTGTGCAACTCAGAACCGCCAAGAAAAGCCATTATTGTCTCTCTGACATGAAAAGACACGTACTGGGTTCCAGGCAGCCAAGCATTAAGCATCCCCAAAAGAGCAGATATACATACGTTAATTACTATGAATGAGGTCATATCCTCAGTTAGTGAGCTGAGCCAGGCATACTTGGATCAGCCCAAAACCAGACTGAGAGACACAACTCACCAATTTCCTCAGGCAAAAGGAGTAGCTAGGGTAATAATAATA
>NW_010517219.1:0-331 GCF_000687285.1 Phaethon lepturus
CCCCGCCTCGCCTTGCCTGGCCCCACCGCTACGTTCCGCACCGCTCCGCGCAGCGGGATCAGCACTAACCCTCCGCCTCCGCCCAGCGGGAGTCGGCGCGCCGCGGCCGCAGGGCAGACGGCAGAACCGGACTGCCTTATCCATGCATCCATCCATCCATGCATCCATCCATCCATCCTTCTTTCCTTCCTTCTTTCCTTCCTTCCTTCCTTCCATCCACCCATCGCCTGCTCCTCCCGGAGTCGGGCCTGATTCTGCCCCCCGGCTCCGCGCTCTCGCAGCCCGAGGAGCAGAGCATGGCTGCGGCAGGGGTGAACCGCGGGGCCTCAAC
>NW_010517219.1:364-2306 GCF_000687285.1 Phaethon lepturus
CTAGAGGCTGGCAAGGGAGAGAAGGGAAACGGAATTTAGCAATGAGTTTTCAAAAAATTGGCAAACTTGGAAGCAGTGCACACATCACACGTGTGATGAAAAGCAGCGCCGTCCGGAGCGTGGTGTTACGCCTGATGTGTGTGTGCGTGGAAACGTGCGTGCGTGTGTACACAGGGAGAGAGACTGGTGGCCATAGCCCTGTAAAAATTCCTGATTTATCCCCTTGAAATCAGTATGCTTAGTGCTGGGAGCACATTTCAATACATGCATCCAGTGCGCTGGGAATCCTATTTGCTTGTTTGTTTGTTTGTTTGTTTGTCTCCCTGCATCGTGCACGTCTTGCTCACAGGGCTAGACAGAAAATCCCAGCGTGTTTCCTATTGCGGTGCCTGTTCCCCACCGAAGCAACGTCACCTCAAATATGCCAGTAAATTCCTTACCGGGTTGGGAACGTAATTGGTCGAATGTTTTCTGTAACCTGACTAGCCAATAACGCTCCGAGAAAAAATTTAGAACAACCTAGTTACGACAGATGGTGAAAATGACTTGACACTACACGTGTGAGGCAATATTAACTAGAGATGAGATACTTGCCGCACTCATTAGAAATATCATCATACGCCAAAGAGACTACGTGTGCCGCTATATTTACAGTGCAAGGTCCCCTATTTTCAGACAAGTGCTGTCCAAATGGTTGCCCTTGTCATTTCTGTTTTAACGACATCTGCTAGCTAGCATAAGCTCTGGCCTTGATAACTTGCATTTCTCTGAGCCTGAATTATTCTTGGCAGACCTTCTTCTTGCAGTTTTTTTCCTCCTGAAAGCAGATAATGATTTATGCAAAATAATGAATTGGAAAGAAGAAAGGGGAGGAGACATAAAACCCTCTTAAAAGCGCAAGAATCGTAGAACAAATGGAAACTGCGAAGGAATAAATAAAAGTAAATGATAAACAGCAGATAGCCAGAATAACTACAGCTACGGAAAGTGAAGTAGTTGTATCTTTTCAGCTGTAAAACGCAATAAATATGTAACCGCCTTTCCAAATTTCAGACTAACGCTCTACTCTCAGTCAATAGAAAGAAGTAACAGTTACACGAATAGGAGCCGATATTGAACCAGAACACGAAGTCAAGCTATTTCTGCATTCAGATGTCAGCAGCGCATTTCCTTATCCTCAAGTTTGCAAAGGATTCTTAAACCCTTGTGTACACAGTTATGCGGAAGCCGATTGCCAGCCATAAATAATGCATCCAAGGAAGAGGCTTGAGTACGTATCTTCTCACTTCCAGGATGCGGCTAGGGATCTTCGCCTCAATTCTACATCAAGGTTGTGGCTTAAAGCAGTCAAAAGGCTATTTAATTGTCAGGCAAGGCTTGCCCCTGCGGAACTCTCTCCGCATGTTACAACCTCTTTGCAGCTCAGCTCCATATGCATCTCTCTTTCACACTTCCCTCTCCATCTCGGGCTCCTACACCTGGCGCATCACGCATTTAGCCCATTAGCTCCGGCTCTTCCTTTCATCTTCCCCATGGCAGACGTTTCTATTTATCCACTGGCAATCAATGTGTGGCGTCACCGATGGTACTGTAATGACGACTGCACCATTGAGGATGACAGCTTAGAAAGAAGAGGGCAATGGTGATCCCTCCCAGAGCAGCACAGCAGAGTGTAGCGCTCGCATCACAAGGTCACCCTATCTCACCGCTTGCTCCTCTGCATTGGCAGGAGAGGGTTGCTGGGTTTGCACAAGGCTGGGGCGGGAGCGGGAGGGAGGGGGGGAAAAGAGGTCTGGGTTTTTTTCCCCCCTCCCTTAAGCGAAGCCACAATGGAAACCAGGAAGGAGATGGTGATGTTTCTGGAAGGGACACAACTTGGCGCTCTAGTTGGCAAGAGGGTGCCTAATTTGTCCGAAGCAGTGGGGAGCCCGGCTCCGGAGGC
>NW_010517219.1:2561-2793 GCF_000687285.1 Phaethon lepturus
GGGTCCGGGGAGCCGCTCGGCAGCGGCAGCACTTCTTTCGGCCGGACAGCAGCCCCCCGCCCCGGAGCCACCCCCCAGCAAAGGGCAGCAGAGCAGCTCGGACACCGAGTCGGATTTCTATGAGGAAATCGAGGTGAGCTGCACCCCGGACTGCGCCACGGGGAGCACCGAGTACCAGCACAGCAAAGGTATCAAACTCCTTCCCATGCCTCCAGCCCCCCGCCCGCTCCGG
>NW_010517220.1:0-14724 GCF_000687285.1 Phaethon lepturus
TCCTTTCCAACCTAGTGATTCTGTGATTTGTAGTTGCCTGTTCTAGTGGAGGTTCTGTTGCCAGATATCATAATCTAATTGTTTTGGTGGGAAACCAGAGCAGAAAGATGCTTTTTGAAAGGGACTAAATTAAAAAAAAAAACTTAATAAACATGAACAGAGCAATATGAAATGGAAAAGGATAGAAAAGAGTTCACTGAGGGTCAGTGTTACAGATGGTTCTACATGAACATTAGGAAGGAAAAATAGTTTGGGATAGAAGTTGGGACTACACCTGTAAGAACAGGTTCAAGTTTGGCAATGTGCATCTGAAGCCCTTTATATGTAGTGATCTGAATCTACAGTTTTATCTTTAATTATATAATTTTAAAAAATAAAACACATTTTCTTGGTGTATTTGAAAACTTTTCATTCTAGGAGAAAACAACTGATTTTTTTAATCACTAGCTAGTGATTTAATCACTAGTTCAGAAACAGCCTAGGATACAAAAAACTGCACATAATTTTGCTTCTGTGTATACAAAAGAAAAACTGTGTATCTTCAAGGTTGTATAACCTGCTCCTTTTTTTCCCTCTATAAAAGCTGGAGGGTCAGGCCTCTGTATAACTTGCTGAATCAAATGTTCTTTCACATAATCAGTGATGGATGGAATGTACAGATGTTTGATCATCATTTGATACTGAGTAAACCTCTCTCCAGAGTTCTTCCAGATCTCCTTATCTGTTAAGTACTACCCTGTTTAAAACTACGGCTGATTTTTACCATACTAAATCCTTTCTACAGAGTGACTTTCTTTAACAGTATGTCATTTAATATTTTTCCTATGGCATTCCGTTTTCAATTTTTTTATGTCTGGTCTTCGGGTTTTGTTTTTTCATATTTGGAGGGGGTGTTGGGCATGGTGAGTTATTTCAGGATGAACCTATCTTTCATTGGAAGGTAGTATCAGTTAAAAAACCTTCTATCTACTCCAGATTTAGTATTTATCACGGCTCAGCTGGGCATAGGAAAGTGTTAAACAGATGTATTATGGCAACAGATTGGCACGATGCAGTAAGTCCACAACTCAGATGACACTGCAGTCACTGTGAGAGAGGGACAGCAACAGCAGACATTAAACGTCAGTGCCTTGCAGGAAAGCTTTGCCTTGCACCCTGTGACTTGTCTCGCTTGTGACATCTTGTAGATTTTTGTTTAAAACGTGCATTAATTTTGTAGATATGGTACTTACAGACTTTAATCAGCAGTAAAGATAAAACAGTATCACTATTGTTTCCCTGCTAAAGCTGCTCAACAGCCACGCTTATTCCAAATGTCTTGTATGGCCCATCCAGTCCATGGGAGCAAGAACGATCCACGCTCTTTTTTCCCACAACAAACATTTTCAACACATTTTCTATCCCAAACCACGATTTTCTGAACCACGATTCATCTTGCACTAACATCTGTCCTCGCTCAGCTCGCAGCACCCCCCAAAATGCCAGAGCACAACTCCCCCACTCTTCCATAATCCTCTCACTTTGCCGATGGCTGTGGTTCGGCTAAAAACTCCACAACGTGATGGTGGAGGAGGAGGTCAAACTGATCCCCCAGAAGACAGTTCTGACAAAATCACATAGGAGGATTTATTTTCCTTGCAAACCTGGAGGCATATAAGCAGACCAGAACTAACAAGTGCCAGATATAAATCTGGTACAAATTGATCTCTTTTTAGTTGAATGGTGTAACACAGCTTTCTCCCATCTGATGATTTGGCCCTTCTTTTCTTATTAGTAAGAAGTAAATACATTTTTATAGACAGAGGGGAAAAAACATTAACTCTGAAGGCTGTTTATCAGTTCTGGTGTTAACACACTTGGATTAAGTTGGGAAAACTTAATTAAAACAAAAAAATTAAATTTCTCATGAGAAATTAAGTGCAGTGCACTTCCTTCTTTCTGTATATGTGTCTGACCCTCTTACTGCTGTTTGCTTTCTGCAATATTGTAAATTATCTAGACAAAACTGAATCAGTGGACCATAGTTAAACTGGGCTCTTTACAGAGAAATAGTTTTGTGCTGTCTTCAGAGTAGGGGGACAGGCAAGAACTTGACATTTACCTCTGCTGTTTGCCAACAGCCAGCTGGTCTGACAGCATATGTGTGTTAGCAGGACAACTGGCATAAGTAAAGCTTTATGTAGCATGTGACATTTCTTGCAATGAGGGGGTCAAAAAGCTGGACACAATAAAAGCTGGGGATACTTTAAGATTTTGAGGAGCATGTATAGAAAATATAGGACAGAAATCCACAGAAAGAGAAGCCTTTTAATATTATCCATGGAAGAGCTTATTGCATTTATGCATCAATAACTGAATATTAGGGTCCTTGTAACATGAGCTTTCCTAGAAAAGCTGCAATACCCTGTTTATCTTAGGGTGTCTCAGAATTAAATAATTTTGATTTTTATAAACAAAGAAAAGTCTATGGTTGAAAACTTTTTCTTCCCTCTATTTAAATTTGCTGTGCAAAAAATGATGTTCCCCCATTCACATTAGTATAGGTTTTTGTCTGGGAAAGGGTGTTTGCCCCTATGGGACCATGAAGAATTTGGCAAGAGAAGAGGTGATAAGGAATTTGGGCGCCTTAAGTGTTGATTGTAAGACCCTGTTCCTAAAGAGGGATATTGCTATAGCCTAACTACTTGGGTTCCTAAGAAGCCGTAGTACATACCTCCTGCCCCCAGATAACTTACTAATCCTCCCAAATGTCTCCTGCACTGCACAAAGCATGATCATCTTGACTGCGTCAGCGGCGATTTGCAGCCCAAAGCTACATGCAATTCAGAAACGTAGCTTTGGATCACCTGAGGATCCCGAACTGACGGATCTGTTCCGGCACAGGACGGGTAGGATGAAAAGCAGCAATCAAAGGGGCAGAGCCAAGCCTACCTGTTGTTTAAGAGCCTGGGAAGAAGATCTGGAGTGGAGGCCAGTCTGCCCAAGGGATTTCAAATGCATAGTTCCCACTTCAAGGAGTGGGCACAAAGCTGGAAGTGCTGTTGGAACTGCTGGAACTGCCTGTCCTGCTGTAGCTGAACCTGGGCATATACATACAGAAACGCGTAATTCTGGGACTTTTGCAGAACAAAAAAAAAAAAAAAAAGCAGGAACCTAATTTTATAGCATTTGCTAGAGCCTCCTTGTTCACTGAGTAGACTGCAGGAGGTAGGAGAAGGGGAGCAGTCCCCAGTCCTGCTGGTTGGCACGAGAAGTAAAGAACTTGGAATCCATTTACTGCCTGAAACTGCAGCCTACTGGTCTGCGGTCTTTTCCTTTAGCATTGGAAAGATGGTATTTCTAATTTCCATTTTACTGACACTAAAATGGTTCTAGGATGAAATGTAGAAACACAGGAGGCTCAGAAGGCGCACCTGAGCCAACACGTGGGAGGTCTGCATACAGCCAGGCACGGCTCCTCCTCTCCCGTGCTGCAGTCCCGCGTCCGAGCACAGCTACCATCGCACCACTGCAGAATAAAGGCTTCCCCTTTACTCTAGCACCTTATTTTTAATTTCCTCTGTCCTATCTTGACATAATTTTCCAAGTGTACATCTTATTGTCATTTACTTCGGTAATTTGGACTGACTCATTAAATTGCTTCCTTTTTGTCTTTACGGATGAAACATATTTAATGGCTGTATTACATAACATTCACCTACCAGGACTACTCTGAACTTTCCTGAAGGGCAGTTTAGTTCTGTTCCACCACATTTATCTAAGCATCTAAGTCTCATTTTGAAGATGCCAAATATTCTTTCAATTACTATTCTGGTCACTTTTTGAGTTTCATTATAATTTATAATGATAGAGTTTTCAGAGAGAATCTGGAGATAAACCAGAGAGAGATTAGGCAATTTTTCAAGAGATATCCACTGTCACCTCATAAAGAAAAAGAAAGATTGTTATAAAATAAAAGTCCTCAGTATATTAGAATGATTGGAATACCTAAATGTTTACTTACTGAGAAAACATTCTTCCTGAAACATACTGTTTGGAAGCAACATTACAAAAAACTGTGGGAGGGAGAGTCGAAATGCAAAATACGATAGTATTAAAGCTTATTGGCTTAATACCTTGCTTCTACAGTTTCAGCTTAGATCTGATGTCCACGCAGATACAACTCATCAAACTACCTTGTAATTTACAAATTGCAACTAATAAAAGGCACAACAATTAAGGTCTTAACTGAACAAACGGAGGATCTTGTGATAACAACCTTTGCTCACTCCTTCCCTTTTCACCACTGTTGTTAGATTAGGTGCTTCGTTACGTTGAATTCAGACCGTGCTACTCCTTTGCTCTGACACAGCCTTGCCTTGTGGGCAGTAACCCGGCAGCCTCCCTCCTATCATCGGAGGCTCCCTGCTGTTCTTGTAATGTGAAAGAGGGAGTTTCATCCGGAGGCAGACGGAGGAGCCAGTATACATCACCATCACGCTTTTGCGGGACTGAAGACAAAAAAGAGTTCAAGATAATTTGTCATTCATATATACTAGAGCACATCCTGTGGCTATTGCTCCAGGTTTAGGCATATCAAGGTCAAAGGAAGCTCCTTCTGTATGGTTGGGATTTCTTTTAAGAGGGACCCATGTTGTAAATGAAGGCTACATAAGCTTTGACCAACTTTTGGGAAAGGGATGTCATTACACACTACCTAAAAGGCTCTTAAGATATTTTTGGCCACTCAATAAATAATGAAAATATATATTCAATACTTTAATGCAGCATACTTCTTCATATTCTAAATGTGTCAAGGCACCACACCCACATTTATTTTTAAATAATTATCATCTTTTATGATTGTTTGCGTGCCTTTTTCTTAAATCAGCAGTAAGATTTTAAAAACATTTATAGAGTCAAATAAATCACAGATTTGAACTACTTTGTTGAGAAAGTATCAGTAATATACAGCTTGAGCACCTAACTTGTATTGGCCATTGACTTTCAGAAAACCAGATGTTGAATGGCAAGCTTTCTTTTTTTCCTTTCCACATCATCTTGAACATCTTTATTGTGCCATTTGCTCTTACGATAAGTGTATTTTATGATTGTGCTCCCTCAAACGTGCTCATAGCTAGTGTAGCAATTACAGATACTCTTAGTACTCACATCCTTTTTACTACTACATAAATTTACACCTGTTGAGCCTTTAAACAAGTTGTATTCTACATGCTGACTCCCAGATTTACATGGATTCTCCATGGCTAGAACCTGACTAAATGCATGATGGCTCTGAGTCTGATGTCTGAAGTCTTCTTTGGACATACACATTCACAGAGTCAATTTGTCTGTATATTCCAAATACATGCTAACACATAGAGTAAAGACATAAGAAGAAGCATCTGATACACGCTGTTTTTCTGTGCACAGTACAAAGTAGTGTAATAATAGATACACCTAAATGTATGTACCAACAGGTATACTGTCCTCGAGCCAAATGTCCTTTAACAGAGTCAGAGCCCTCACATAAAGCACTTGTTTTCTCATCAGCTTCATACAAATAACTAATTTCCCAGGAGCACTTTCTATTTTACTCGCTATTACTCCAAGCTCTCCCAAACCATATGCATTTATAACCTGCTAACAGGATAAAAACATGGAAACATTAAAAGAAAAGCGTAAAATAAATGTATCTTAGTCCTTGCAACTCAACTGCAAAAGTCATATTAACGTCAATGTGTGTGTGAGGAAAGTGTGAAGTTAGCTGGAGTTTGAATAAAAAAAAAAAAATCAGGAGTTTCCCTAACATTTCACTATAAGAATCATTTTGTAACATCATCATATGTAACATCTCATATACAGTTCTATGGACCATTTTTCTCCTCCATTCCCAACTGCTTAACATTTCTGAGAAAACTCCACGGTTTGGGGGAAATGATAAGAACAAGAGCAAAGTCTGTGTTCTATCCCTTCAAGCACAATGCCTTTCAACATGTGCTGAAAAAATGCAGGTAACGCTGGCTCCTGCAGTTCCTCAGCTCATCGATCTTAAATCAGCTCTTTTCTGCCTGCTTTTTTAGAATATTACACGCTCTGCCTGTCTCCCCCTTCTTTTTCATATGCTCTCTGGTTATCTTATTCCTTGCTTCGGGACATTCCCTTTTCCTTCTTTCTTAGCAACTTCAGAGCACCAGAAATAAGCTGCCATTAATCAAATTATTTCTGATTTCTTGCACTCAAGCACGTATTGCTGCCATGTTCTGCCATCCAGTTCTTGGATCACTTTTTGAGAGACTGTGGCATAAACCAACATAGATGTCAGCCAGTCTTAGGAGATACAATCAATCGATAATCCAAAAAACCCCCTTTGCATTAAAACCCATGATTAACCCATGTGTATAAGACACATCTGGGTTAATTTCAGGGAGGCTTATCTATGAATTTTAATTAAAGAAACTTCTTTAACCATAATTTATCAACTTTCTTGCCCCACACAAGTGAACTCTATCTTTGGCAACTCCTTCTCCAACCTATAGTTCTTATGTTCTGATGTCAAAAAATCTAAAACCTGAAAACACCCAGTCCTTTCTATACCTCTGAACGCAAAGACTCAGCTACCAATTTGGTAAATACTATCCCCCATAAAAACTTTGAGTCAACTCTATCCTGCTGTAAATGCACTGACACAGAAAGACAATCTTTTTTTTTCACTTGCACTATTGCCTAACACACACAGTGGTCCACTGGCACCAATATTAAACGAGTTCCTTATGTAAGATTTCATCAGTGAAGTCTGTATGATAAATCTGTGCTATTTTTATGTCTGTACATTTGAGAGTTCACCTGTTTCTTATTTACAAAGGACTAGATGCAACTCCCTGTATCCACTTAGATTTCACTTGGCATTGTGCTACCGGAACAGAAACCAGAACTGTTAACATTTCCTGGCAATGGCTCATATCTATACCATTGACTTCCACTTCAGAAACCACAAGAAAGGGTTTAGCCAATGTTAAGTGTCTTTTATTTTTCATTCACTTGTTATACAGAGCAGTAAACAAAGTCAATTAAACTAACAATACTGTATCTAATGACATTATTCATTTATAAGACTAAAGTTATGTTCTCATGGGTTTACGATTATGCAGATGTAAGTTAGAGCATTTGAAATTAGCCTTCATCTTGACTTTGACAAATACTGAAAATTAGGGCACTGAAAAAATGCCTGAAAAATTTTCCCAAGTGGAAAAATTTATGTTTTGACAGAAATGGCTTCATCTTGACGTATTTATAATACAAAACAAAGCTAAAATAGAAATATTTGTAGGAACTGTCATAGCAACCTGTTTTGATTTAATTTGCCAAAACTCTGTTATGAATATTACTCAGTTTTTACGAAGTATTTTATGTAGTTTGCATGAAGAAATCATGAAATGGAATGGATCCTAGCACCTTGTCAGAGAAATTTCCAAAGTAGGATCGTGGTAGTTTCCTCCCTGCCATATTGCAAGCCCTGTGATCATTATAGTTTGCTAGATGTTCCTTTAATATTTCTGAGCAGGTTCATTAATCTAATGAAAAAGCATTCTCTGTTTTCTTTCTTCCTTTTTTTAAGGGGTGGTTCATTCAGCTGTCATTCAAATATGAAGAATGCCTTGAAAATGTAAATATTCCTGCAGTGTCGTTCCCATTTGAGGTATGCTTTATGTAAGGCCTTACGCAACTCTTGACCTGATCGATCAAGAGGGGCAACCATTTTCAGAAGTAATAAGCTGCGTAATTCAATTTGAACGTGGATCGCATTTTTGATATTGAAGTCAAGATTTTTGTCTAAATGTGGCATGCTCATTTTACACGGAGCATTCTGCTCACACTTCTCATACTTCTCTCGTAATTAACAGGTCCATGTGGATTTTTGTTGAATGTCATTTTCTTTCTGTTTGAAACTCCATCCACCTCCAAACTGGAAGTGGGTAAGCCTGCTGCTAGATAACTGCCTGCCATCATAAGCTTATGTGATTATTCGCACTGGTCATGACAGAGAGACAAACACAAAAAGGAATTCTTTGTATCATTCTTTAACTGTCAATGAAAAGTGAGGACAGGGCAAAGGGGTGTGAAATACTGCAGGCTTATTGGTCATAATTCATTAATTTGTTCATAATCAAAAAACCTGAATTTTATGTTGCTGTATTGCTACTTTAGGTGATAAGGTTTCTTAGTTGAAGTACATGACCTTTAGCAGAAAAAAAGGTTTGACATTTTAAAAAAAGTTAATTAACAAGAAAGACTGTAAATCAGGTCAGAAGGCCCATTAAGATTCAAGAAAATTTTAGCTTACAACAGATTGGTCACCACCAGTAGTAGCTCTTGTCATCAGCTTTCCATTACTTAATTCTGTTCTTCATTTTTCTCCGCTTTTTTTCCTTACCGCTGCTGCTCCTTTAGGAAAATCAACTTTTTGTCATTTTCACGATTCATCAAGGCCTGAAGGCAAAGACCAGAATCATCCCCAGTCTTTTCATTTGTGACGCAGACTACTAACAACTTCATTAACTTACTTCAGGCCGTGTTTTAGTTAAAAGTCTTTTGTGCATTTTTACAGATGTTAATGGAAAGATGCGTCATCTTGGGTGTCTGTCAATAGAAAAAAATAGAAATTAAGAATTTTTACATATTTCAAGATGTGGGAGATAACTTCTGTAAACATTATTGTGTCTAAAACAGATCTTGACTCTATCTCACCACTGCTTTGTGCCCACAAGATAGAAAATTTAAGTGATTGCATTTCTTCTGAGAAAAAAAGTTTAGCAAATAATAAAAATACCGGTTTTAATTAAGTACAGAGACTTTTTAATGTAGTGCAAACCAGAAACTATAAACAAAAAGAAAAATAAGCTTCTTTTTCTTGTAGACCAAAAGTACTACAGCTAGCTACCTCTAGATTACCAAGATGCAATGTCAGATATGGATATCCCCTGTCATGTTTTGTCTACTAAAAGTCTCCTAAAGACAACAGGAGTTTGTATAATAAGGCCTGAGAAAGGATCAAAATTTAGCCCAATACTTGCAAATGACATTGCAGAAAAGCACTATGATTCAGTGAAAGAATCCAGCAATTTTCATCTGGATCAGCAAGTACCAGACAGCTTTCCAGCCCACCGTGTATGTACAGAAAGCACAACAGGATGCAATAACCGAAAAAGCAGAAGGTTGAGGACAGTAATTTCCCTGAAGTGAAACAAATCCATTGGCCGTTTTCTTCAACAGAGGAATACTTAACGAACTGCTTTTGGAGCCATGGCAGCACAGAAAACCCTTTTGTTCCTCAGGCTGAAAATTTTGAAGAGAGTCATTCTTACTCTGTGACAGTTACTGGGATCTGGATGTTAGTCCTTCTCCCCAAGCCTTTCTTTGGTTAGGAAGAGAAAGGCATTTAGGGACAGAGCAGTTCCAGCAGACAACTTCAACTAGTTCTGCAAAGGCATGAGCCAAAAACACACACCGCAGGTTCTCACCTGTGCACCTTCTGCCTGGCCCCTTCACCACCTCCCGACCCTCCTCTCACACTCTCAGCCCAGCTCCCTCCTCTGGTCTCTCTCTCACTTGTCTTGTTCTCCCCCACCGACACGACCACCTGAACATACACTCTGCGTACACACCAACTACATTGCCTTACACTTTGCAACATAATTGTTCACCCCTGATAAGCTTCCCTAACTGACATCGCTAGCAAGAAAAAACTACCTTCTGGCATTGTGAGCGGATCAGTCATGGACAGATTTCCTGTTGTTTTGATGCAGTGTGCAAACATAAGCAAATAGAGCTTGTTTTCCAAGGAGCTAACAACATCAGCAGCACAAGACATGACGTGTTTACAAACAACAGATGGGAAACAGCTAGAAGGTGGTGGTCAACACGAAAAGCAGCGCTCTCCACGTTAAGAGCTGCTTCTCTGATCAAGGCTTTTTGTAGGAGAGAAGAGCTTTAAGGAAAGATACAAACAGTAATCTTTCTGATATACGTGTAATTAAGACAACTTAGGTGCAGAGAAACTGAGGCCGCTTTAAAGAAGTCAAGACAGTTATTCAAGGAGGCTTGAGGAAGAGCTGGGACGTTACATTTTCCTGAGTCTCAATCTTTTCCCTAGCTGCCACCACTGTCCAGATAGAACACGATTCATTTTATAAACGTTAAGGCAAGACTTTATGGCATTTGAACTGAATATTCCAAAATTTATAGCACACTCTCAGAAGTGTTTCTCAGAAGATTTCTAAACGCTTCTTTCTTCACCTCTCCTTCAAAATATGGAGGTGCAATAAATCTATTGCACATTGCCTTTCTTGCAATTAAAGGATAAGAGATGACCTCCACAAACACACACCCCTGCCCTGCGAATAGGTGGCATCAACTGAAGTTCAAAATAAAATTTTAAGAAAATTTAAAATCTATTCCTGTGGTTTTGAGAAGTAACCATTTAAGAAAAAGGTCTTATAACAGTCTGCTATGGTGGTCATTAATCTAGTCAACATTAGTCTGACAACAGCAAAGGTCAGGTGTCTTTTTTGCATTTGTTTTGAATTTTTAAAGTCAGTTTTCTGAAAGAAGTGAAGGTAGTTGCCCCATCCTCTCCAGCATAAAAAAGTGGATAGACATACCCAGTGTTGTTTTTTTCAAAACCAAACTGCATCTGCTACTTGCCTTCTAGCTACTTCAGAGGTGTAAATCAGAGTAGGTCCCTGGATGCTCTGACTGGCAGATTCTTCTCAGCCACAGAAAACAGTCAAAAGGAGGGGCAGAAGGCATGGCAGGCAGTGTCTCTTAGTGTCAGAACCCACCTTGCATATAACTCTTCACACAATATCCAATTTAAATGACCTGCAGGATGTGAAGGCTTTACTGTTGCTTACCGTGCTGCTCATGCTAATATCTAGGACAGAAGTGTCTCACTGCAGAGGAGAAGCAAGAAATATTGGCAACACAGTGCTCAAGAAAATGTGCCAAAAATGACATACCTAAACCGAAATACAAATATCTATGCAAAAGGTACCCAAATGTGCTCAGGAATGGTGAATGATTTTAGTCAATCCCTGTATATTTATGTGCACTCAGGCAGTCAAGTCCAAGACCCCCCTCCAATTTGGGGGCAGGGAGGATTTTGTTTAGGGCAAGTCCAGTTCTCAAAAGGGGTTTCGAAGCATTTCAAACAGTTTTGAGCCTGAAACTTGGCACCTTAGACAAATGTACTCTTTGTTCAAAAAAAGAATTTTGATGCGGGTGCGAGGCCATGCAACCCCGCTGGTTTGTTCTTACATCCATCTTCCCACTTGGCCGTGCTGTGCTTTATTATGGCTATTTCCTGAGTTCCAGTGGGTTGTGAGGGATGGTCTTTCAGTTTTGGGTGTAGGATTCCGTTTGAGGACGTCCGACCACCCTTTCGACCGTTCCTCTGCGTCTGATGGCTGTGAGCACCTTGCGTTGTAGCCAGCTGTACTGGTGGCTCCGGTGCAATTTCACTGGTTTGCAACCATCTTCTGTGACCTGAGGCAGGCTCATCCTGGGAACTTTCCCCCAGTTCAAGGAGACCTGTCAGGCTGGTGGAATAGCAGTGCTGGTCGTACAGCAGCCTACAGTCCAGCGTGCAGGCCGTTCTTGCCCTCTCTCCATGGCTCCCACGTGTTTAACGCTGCACTTGCGGTAATGTCTTATTAACACAAGGCACTGAATTATCTTTCAGAGCTGCTGGCAATCTCCCTTCAGCATAAGGGAGATTATTATCTACTTTAAAGAAACAACCCATGATTTGGTTTGTCTTTAAAGATAACTGAGCCTAAAAGAAGCTTAATGCATTCTAAGTTCCACCTGAAGCTTTCAAAGTCTGCTCGAGTTGCCTAAGAGATAGGCATTGACATCCTCCTCAATTTCTCTCACTTAGATATTAGTGAACTGATTCTTTCCATTAAAAACCCCGCTAGTCTTATTCTTCCTGTTCTCAGAAATTCTCTTTTTCAATAAAGCACAAATGTTGTCCAAATAGGAACAGGGGTTCAGGATTAGATGGTGAAAGAAATGAAGTCCATCTAGACACAAAGAGGTATTTAGATCATAACAGAGGAAATAAGAACTCAAAAAAGGTCATGTTCTTGAAGCAAACAATCAAGACCGTTTATAGCAATGATCTTTCTTCATATGCATATCTATTCACCTCTGAGTGTGTGTTCTCCCCCAGGTTCTGCACATCTCCGTTCTACTTCAATCCGTTGCTCTCAGTAAAAGCTAAAGTGAAATGCAGCTTGTAACTGACTAGTTACTCCTTTGAGTAACTATGTATTGCAGAACTCAACACGAAAATCGTAAGTGAAGATAAAGATTAAATGGCCAACAGGGACCAGGCTCACTGATAAATGTGAAGCATACACTGTTTGTATTTTTCAGTAGTTCTTATTCTAATCATTATTTTCCACGTACATGCTTACTATTTGGGTTCTATATTGTGACAGACAGTTCCACAGTTGGCACAGAATTAAACAATCAACAACATGTATTTACAAAAAGCATCCATGCATGTTTCACTTAAGCAGAATAGTCTTTTCTTGTCTGTCTTGCTAATCAAAGTGCCCAATATTTCTCATGCTTTAGTGATGTCTCTCTTCTATACGTAGCTGAAGGTCGGCAGTGGGAGATCCCATGGCAGTTGCAAGCATTTCTTAGGAGCTCTCGGCTGGCCTCCCTTGGCTGGTAAGAACTACATTCATTTACAGAGCAGCTTAGCAGCTTATCTCCATTTTTAGTAAACAGTGGTAACAAATTAAGTTTTCTTCCTTTTCTCTGAGATGGTTAACAGTGGTAAAAAATAAGGGTCGTTTCAAAAATCGGTTAATAACCTAAAGGAAAGAAAGAAATGTCTAAACAGTGGACAGAGCCCCTTTTCAGGACCATGAAAAAAAATAAGTTCATACAGCTCTTCCAGATTTTCAGATTTTTTTATCACATTCTGGCAGACCTCTTAGCAACAGCCTAGCAATTCATGTCTTCTGTTTTGGATAAAAGTAATCTGGACTATGTACATAATCTCATTTGTTTCTTAAATTGACACACTTTAAACAGAAACATGCACAGATAGCTGAATGAGTCCTTTGGTTGGAGTTTATAGGAGATGTATTTGCAGCTTAGTTACTGGTGAAGGGAAGAAGTTAAATCATTTTTCATAACCATGCTTGTTTACTATTTGTAGTTCTTATATGTACACTATAGGTCATACTCATTTTAGTCAAAAGCCTGGAGAAACATTTAGCTGACATTCAACTAGTGATGTAATGCACTGTGATAAAGGAGTAGGTAATTTACTATGTTCTGTTTGGGAACCTTGCTTATTTCCATTAATACTCACAATAGACTAGCCACTTACAACAAAGTAAGGCACCTAGAAGAACTAGCAATCCAAAAGATACGGAGTACAGAAATGAAGGCAAGAAACAGACGGTCTGTAGCTAAAGGTTTCCTAATGTCACATGGCTCCATTCAATAGGATGGGAAAGACAATACCAGTACCTAGAAAAGTAATTTGATGCAATCTGAAAGCCGATTAAAGACAGAAACTAAATGTCTAGTTTGCCTTACAGCAATAATTTACACATCATCATAAAAGCCAAGCCAGCCTAGCATGATCTCTATTTATACATGCAGAATAGGTCATGTTTCAGTCCTAAATGATACTGTGAGGTTAAAACGATTCAAAGTATTTCTGTATACTACTGACTGTGACTACTTACATCTGTTATACGGCCATACCAAGTATGTGCCATGATGAATCTGATCACATTTAAATACATATTTAAATGAGTTCTTGCTTAACAAATTTTTTTCCCCTGCTTCAAACTCTGCCCTGGACTCTGTTGTAGTGCCTTGATAAAGGGAACTAAGGTTCCAATTCAGGTCCCTTCCTTATGTATTAATTGTAAAAATGAATGTAGATCCTCACAATGTTTTTCTCAGGCTGTGGAAGAGAGAGGAAAATGACTGGCAACAACTGCCTCTACTTGAGGCCCGATAGATATGTGCACTACTAACATAATTCCTTTACAGGCTCAGGCAGGGAAATCGCTTTGGCAAGTTCCCTCCAAGCCTAAAACAGGCAAAGAACAGTAAAAGCATGGAAGGACTCATCCTCCTCCCCTCCTTGTCGTCTGTGAGTTTCAGTAGAAGCTGGGGAAGCAGATGGATGCCACAAGAAGTGCAAAGGATGCGTGGAACAGCAGCACGTAAGTGGGATTCACACTGCCTCAAAGCGGCAAAGTCCCTTCGACGACACCCACTCCCCAGGGATCCTCCGCCGCTGGGGCTTACGGGACCTCAGCCTCGGTGATTTTGGAGCAGGATGGTGGCAGCATGTTCCACCCAAAAGAAACAGCAGAAGAAGGTGCCGCAGCGCAGCGAAAAAAAAAAACTTAGGCTTGGTAAGATTAATAATACAAGTGGAGTAACAGAAGAAAAGTGCAAGGCTTTGCGGAGAGGGACAAAACCTGAGATTTGGTGCGGAGAATGTAAGGCTGTACAACATGAAAGCCGTAAGGAAAGTTTTCATAGTTTCAGAGACAGAGGAAGAGAAGTTCCTGCAATCGGTCCTGGTGGCACACTCGTAAAGCAATTCTCTTCCCCCTGCGTAGTGTCTGAAGCAGCACAAGGGACCCTTACGCGGACAAACCCCCCCCCCGTCCCCGCTCTTTGTTCGCCGGCCCCTCC
>NW_010517221.1:0-588 GCF_000687285.1 Phaethon lepturus
TTTCTTTTCTCTCTCATCCCGATTGTTATACGTTATATGCTATTTCTATTATTTGTGAAATTGACTTTCCACCGGTCCCCTCAATTTTTTGCAATTTTCTCCTTATTGGGTTGACTGCCCAATGAACAACATATTAAACATCCTCTGATTTGCCTCATCATCTGGATTCAAGTCCGTCCATTTTCTGGCTACTTCACATAATGTCTCATAAAAGGCCGATGGATTTTCATCAGGGCCTTGTCTTACTTCGTATAGTTTGGACACATTTTTCAGCTTTGGTACTCCGTGCTGGACCCCATATAATATTAACTGTTGGTATTGCTTCAGTAGGACCTTCCCCGCTGCCCTATTAGGATCCCACTCTGGATCTCTTCTTGCAGGCAAATAATCCTCAGGCGTGTTCCTCGTGGGCTTTTCTTTTTTCTCCTTCTTCCCTGGCTTTCCTAATTATCATTTTTTTTTCCTCTGCCGTAAAGAAGGTATTTAACAATGCTTGCACGTCTCCCCAATTAGGATTGTGAGTCAGCATGATAGTCTCTAAAAGCCGATGCATTCTTTCAGGATGTTCTCTATACAAACCAACAGACT
>NW_010517221.1:1149-1473 GCF_000687285.1 Phaethon lepturus
AAGTCTTCAAAATACACCCCAAAGGGCTACAGGGAGGAATCCTGGATTGGTTCGAGCCCATTTTGCCAATTGTTACCTATACCTATACCAGGTTCTCACACTCGGCAAGGCACCCCCCTGGTACCAAGCTTCAATGTGTAAAGAACTTGTTCTCACACTAGACAAGGCACCCCCCTGGTACCAAGCTTCAGCGTGTAAAGAACATACCCCTATGCGCCCTCAGCTCTGAACCCCACTGGTCAATTAAAGCACCCCTTGCCAGCGTCTACGGGTGACTTATGCAGATGCGACTTTTTTTTACCTTTTCCGTGAAAATAATTAAAT
>NW_010517222.1:0-1288 GCF_000687285.1 Phaethon lepturus
ACGGGGAGCAGCAGGGGACCCGGCCGCGTTATACAGGTAGACCGTGCTAGCTCGTATATGCGAAGATACATACCGAATGCAAGCTCTTTCTGCGCCCTGGACGACGGCTTTCACCCGGCAACGTTTTTGGAGGAATAACTAAAATGTGCCCAAACAGCGTGTCCGCAGCCGGCCGTAAATCGGGGGGGGAAACCCAATCATTTTTGCACACGTGCAGTAAATAAGAATATTTCTGTTTTCATACGTCTGTCCACAGGCCAGAACTGAACAGAAACGCGGCGTTGATAGCGACGCTGGTGCGTGCACGCACAGGCTTCTTTTTTTTGCACGTATCTGAACGCCTTCAACCTCCTCTAACTGTAAAAACCCAGCACCGCGTTTCCAAGAGGTGGCACTACTGCAAAATATTACTGAAAGTCGTATTTCAGTCTTTTTTAAAAAAAAAAAAGCATTCACGTCTGAGTGCCAGTGACTAGTGCAAAGCGGAGTAAATGTTCGAATTGGCAGCAGGGTGTGGGGTGGTTTTATCAGTGTCTTTTCCTTCCTTCATCTGCTTTAACGACAAGAAAACGCATTTCTCCGAATGTAAGTGTTTAGACCCGAGGGCAGGTATGGGGAGTTGAAGCTGCCTCTGGATTGTTTTTGATGGACTATGTTTCAGTCCATTTTTTTCCCTGATGGGAAAGGACGGAACTTGAGATCTAGCGCTTTCCTTCATTTCATCATATGCAGGTAATGTAAAGGCGAAGCTGACGCGCGAATTTGCACATACTTCACGAGGTCAGGACGCACGCGTGAGTTTTCGAAGCCCCGTTGCCATAGTGTGGTCAGAAATGGGTCGGTGACAGTGGCCAGCACATAGGGCTGGACACAGTTAGATGGTCAGATTGCAGCCAACTGCATTCTTTAGGCATTATCATCTCTGTCACTGCTGGGTGCAGCTGAACTGCTGACCGCTCAGGAACCCGAGCCAAGTAAATTCCTATTTTTCTAACGGTTTTGTCCTAGAAATGTAAAGAATTGGGCTCCTCCAAAACAGAAAAAAAAAAGGAAAATAAAGAAAGAACACCGTCAGTTTGCTGAATGCCACTAGAGCGTTCTGACTGTCTAGAAGGAGCAATCCGCGGTCCCTTAACCTCCCGTTAGGGCTGCACTGCCAGGTTTTACAGCCTCCATGCAGAGGGTTGGTCTAAATGTGTGGTACCATCCTCCTCTGATCTGCCCACATTCTCCTCCCCATTTTTTTTCCTTTTCCAATGAGAAAATGGAAACGTACGCTCCCTTCTCC
>NW_010517222.1:1319-39724 GCF_000687285.1 Phaethon lepturus
TATTCACCTGAGCCTGAGCAGAGAGGATGCTACATCTGAAGTACAACAGGGCTGACCCACAGCTGGCAACATCAACTGTTTTTTTTAACCCCTTTCTTGACTAGAGATCTTTTAAGAGGACAATTTATTTTGAAAGCATGCAATGGTGAGATAGTAATCGTAGTGCTTCCATGGTGCAGGAAGCTTCCAAAGTGAAGCTCAGTGGGCAAATACGGTCTCAGGAAAGAAAAAGCATCCTTAGGCTGAGGGATATTGTAAAATACAGGCTCATGTGGACACTGGGAGAGAAACACGCAAAAGGAGGTAAATGGGAGAGCCTTCAGTAGGAAGTAGATGTCAAACTGCCATATGTGCTCGGGGGCTTTGTAATCTAAATATAGTGATAGAATCTATAGTGATAGCAAGCACTAGTGATTTTTGCAACTGGCTGCCTGGTTGCCATGGAGACTGACATTAAATTAAAATTATAAAAGTCACTGATTTCCCTAACGCGGATCTTTTGAATGGTAAGGAGGAAAAAAAAGACCTTTTCATGGGACTGTTCAGAAACATGGGGGGAACCAGATGAGGAACAGGAGGCAGGTAGCAAGGAAACAAAACTATGCCAGGAAGATGTGGCAGGGTAGGCATTGGAGATTGCCAAGGAAGCATGTTTGGAACAACCTGGGGTTTTGAGAGACTGACGTGGGTAACCAGATGCTGCCATCACCTGTCTGCGCCCTGCTTGTCCCGTTATTTTTCCCAGTTCAGCTAGCTGATTCAGTTTTTGTGCTAAAATCTTGCCCTTCTCCCTAGTCAGACTTCCATGTCAGGTTATGGGGCCTCAAGAAAATCAAGATGGAAGCTAAAGACAAAATAGAGACACAGGAGTATGTGGTTGAGATGTTGTATCTCGGTGTTCCACAGGATATGAAATTTTCAGATTCAGAAGAGGGGAGCAAGCCTATATTTCTTGGTGACCTGCACTTAACAGCATCCCAATAGGAAATGACCGAGACTCATCTTCAAATGATCATCCGTGGTGTGAAGAGAGCAGTAAGATTTGTGGCAGTAAAATCTGGTTCGGCCAGCTCCATTAGTTGGGTTGCTTTCTGCTGAATTCTTTTGCTGCCACCTGAATGGTCATTCTTCTTCATCCTGTTCCTATGTCTGTATTTCAGGATCCTTTCATAGCATTTCATCTTGACAAGACACTAGTGAGAAAGTACATGAGCCCACTCTTAATTGGGGAACTGGCACCAGATCAACCCAGCTTTGAGCCCAGCAAGAACGTAAGTATCTTAAAAACTTGGTATCCGGGCTGAAATTGTGCTATTTAACTGCTCTTACCGGCAGACAGAATTCCCTGTACGTAAAATGATAGTAGCTCCTGGAATCACTGTGTGAGTCTGAAGCTTCCCCTTAACTTCATGTCATTATTCGTGGTCTTAGTGAAGATTTGTCTCCAGGTGACCCTCAGCTTGCCCGTTGCCACAGTGGCTCCTTGAGAGGGGAAACTGAGCTCCTCTTTGGGTTTCTGAGGCATTTTCACACCAGCAGGTCCTCTTGGGTCTCCCCACAGAAAAAGCTCGTAGAAGATTTCCGTGAACTCCGTGCAACCGTCGAGAAGATGGGACTTCTCAACCCCAACCGCGCCTTTTTCATCCTGTATCTCTGTCACATCTTGGTGTTGGACGTTGCAGCTTGGCTCACCATTTGGTACTTTGGAGCATCCACAGTGCCTTTCCTCTTCTCTGCAGTGCTTCTGGGCACTGTCCAGGTGAGCGGCTAGGCAAAAAGAAGCCCCAGAAACGCCAAAAGCCAACCCTTTGAGACTTAGGTGCTCATCGCCATAAGCGCAAGAGAAATCTTAATCTTCGTGGACTTCCCAACATCCTGCTTCTTCCTGCGTTCCACTGAAGGGGCAAAATTACAGTGCCGCGACACGCTGCTTTGGTGGAGCAGGCTTTGCCCTGCTTTTTCCTTTCCGTAGTCCATCAAAGCCCTCCTTATTCCCAGCCTTTTTCACACGATGAAAGCCGTGCTACGCTTCTGAGGTCCCTTGTGCCAGAACTCCAAGGCACTGTGCCGGGGCCAAGCCACCGCGTTCCCATGGGAACTTGGAGGGAGTTAGAGGAGAGGGCAGAGCAGCTCTCAAAGCCCCAGCTATTTCTCCCGTGGCCAGCTGATTCCCTTGGAATGACAAGTACTCGGAGGAGGCAGCAGCAAGCTGCTCCTTAAAAGAGACTTTGTTGCTGGTTTCAGTGCAGTTTTGTAAGAGAATAAATGCTGTTTCTGAGCTCCGTGACTTATTTTTTTCCCCATGAGTTTTTTCCTTCCTCGTGAAAACAGCTCTCTGGGGCTACAAGTCTTTAGGCAAAGTCTGGGCTGCACTGGTATATAGTAAAAGAGAAGAGTTCGGGTTGGGTCTTAGCAGGGCAAATGCTCTCGCTACCCAGGGGTGTGTTGCGAGGAGCGTGGGAGTGGGAGAAGAGAAAGCCCTTTTCAGATGCAGATCCTCCTGACTCTTTGTTTTTCCCAGCAGCACTGTTTTGGTTTTGGTTTTGTGTTGGTTTTTTTTTCAATTCCAGGCCCAGGCCGGCTGGCTCCAGCATGATTTTGGACACCTTTCAGTCTTTAGCAAGTCCAGATGGAACCACTGGGTGCACAAGTTCGTGATCGGCCATCTGAAGGTGGGCATTCAGTGCTGAGAGGGACTGCTAGAGCCTTGCCCGGGGTGCTCTGCGGTCAAAACCAGTCTCAGTAAAAGAAGAAAGCAAATGCAAGGAGCTGTTGGGGAGGGAGGACTAAGGGCAGAAGATGCAACTTCTTTACAGCAGTCTCTTCTCATCCCTCCTGCAGGGAGCACCAGCCAGCTGGTGGAATCACCTTCACTTCCAACACCACGCTAAACCCAACTGCTTCCGAAAGGACCCTGACGTTAACATGCATCCCTTATTTTTTGCTTTGGGAAAAACACTCTCTGTAGAGGTGAGACCTGGTGAAGGCTGGGAGAGTACAGCATTAGGATTCAAATTTGGAAAGCTGCAGAGAGCTTGGAGAGAAGTGACCAGTTGGTGTGGTCAGTGGGCTGTCTCAGTAATTCAGGAATTTGGAGAAGATGCAGCTTGGCATTAATGGTCTTTGAAAAACAAGAAGAAAAGAGATCCTGATGCGTCACTGGCTTCCATGTACTTCATGTTGCAACCGTTTTTTAGGGGTTTTGCCCTAATACAAGTGTGAGAGGCAGGCCTTATCTCATTTAAAGAAAAACACCAAACCTGCTTCTCTAAAATGAGAAGTACATCCAGAAAATGGTTTGAGTTGACCTGCTGGTTTATACAGTGCTACTTTGCCTTCCACTAGTCCCTAATATTCCTTAGTAATACCTCAATACTACGGAGATTTTTCTTAAAACTTCAATAAAAGTTATTTTTGCTACGTTTTAAAGTAAGAATGAAGTATTTGTCACAGTTGAAGTTCATATTTGTCTGATGAGAGACTTGCAGTTTTATGGAAATAAGATTGCAAGTTCTCTTTACCAAGACCACCTTTGAGTAATTGTAGTGTTTTGGGAAATGAAGCAGCGGATGACAAACAAAGACTATCTGTAACTTTTACAATTACCGATCAAAGAATCTAATTCAGTGGTCTCAGTCTGGCAGTGGGTGTCAGACCAGGTCCCATTTATTTCTGGTACAACTCTGAAATAAATGGAATGGCTTTAGCATTTACCGGTCCTTTAAAAAAATAGTTACATAAATTCATAGTGTCATCTCGCTTAAATGCTCTGGTTGGCATTGAAATGAAGGGAGGGCAGCCATTTGGAATTGGTTTGGACATGTACAGGGGTATGATGGAGCACCTCAAGGAAGTCAGTGTCACGGTCTGTTACGTTTTTACAGTGAACACTGAAAAATTATCACTCGGAGGATAATCCGTTCACCCCGGTTCCTGGGGACACAGTTCAATGTCTAGATGCTCATTTCTCTGCTGTGGAGTTGTGCAAGTAGGTAGGGTTTCTGCACAAGGTCATCTTTGTTAGTAGCATCACAAGTTTTTCTCCTTTTCTGAAGCTCCGCACTGGCAGCAGCCTGGTCCCGGTGCCGCGTGGGGTTGGTTTAGGTGGCGTTAGGCGGCCGTGCCCTCTGTGGGGAAAGGGCTTCCAGGCCACGTCACCGCCTGGCGCAAGGGACTACCCAGCCTCTCGTGCATCCAAGGCAAGGAGGAGAGCTTACCACAGCAGTCACAGACGGAAGTTCCAGGGAATGGTGAAGCCAACGGCATGGTGGGTGCTGGCATGTTTTGACAGGACATCCCTTTCAAAGGTTAGGAGGTAGCTAAGCACGCATTTCTTTGGAAGCGGAGCTAGGAGTGTGTGCACAGATGCCTTCAGCTGTCTTCACGGCTTGAGTAATTTGCTTGTTTTAACAGCTTGGTGTACAAAAGAAGAAATTCATGCCTTATAACCACCAGCACAAGTACTTCTTCATCAGTGAGTAACCCTACCCTTTCACAGCTCTATGGACAGCATTCGCTCAACCCCTTCCTTTTCCAGTTCATCTCACTGGGATAGAAGGGCACAGTTAACGTCTCTGCAATCTGTTTCTCCACTCTAGTCGGTCCCCCAGCTCTGGTGCCTCTTTACTTCCAGTGGTACATATTCTACTTTGTGATACAGCGGAAACAGTGGGTGGTAAGTCAGCCCCACTTGGCCAACGGTGACTTCTCCTTCTTTTACGGATACATTTCAGTGCAAGAAGTCCCTGGGAGGCACTCTGAGCTGTCTGTCTCTGCGGCAAGGGGTGTGGGTGTGTGATCTGGGAGATAACGTTGGCTGGGAGAGAGAGGGTATCTTCCACGCAGCCCTCCTCCTCTAAAAAGGTCCTTTCACAGTTGGGTAACCAGAGATGTTCTCTGATGTTCTGGCGCGGTCCGGGGTGTGTGAGTGTCTGGAAGCATTCCTTCTTCTGCGGAGCTGATGTTCATACAGAACTTGTCCTTCAGGTAGCATGAGAGTCTGGTTTAAGGTAGAAGTGGTCATTCTGGCCGCTCTTTTTTGTTTTTCCCCAAAGCAATACAATAAAAACTTATGGGCACAGAAAAGGGGGAAGAGTAGCAGAAACCGAGGGGGTTTGGAGGAGGATTCAGTGCACTTCCATTTTGCAAAACGATACATTAAAAATCAAGTAGCTTTCAGGTAGCCTAAAACTGAATCCTCACAGCTCGGTGTGAAGTGGAATAGGGGATGTGTAGTAGACTTTCAGAGTTGCTAGGAAGTCTGTAAGGGGAAAATGTAGGACCTTGAAAAATAACATAGTTTCTAGAGACGTCAGAAAAAAATGCAGAAAAAAGATGGCTCTTCTCAGAGATGTGGGGGTTAGAGACAAGGCATCTTGCTCTTTGGTTCTTGCCTGGGAGGTGGGACAGTCAGGAGGAAACGAACATGAGGGAAATAAGAGATTGCAGGAACGTGAAGAGGAACAAAAAAGGGTGAGATGGAGGTAAACCAGAGGTCTTCATTCTTTTCCTTGCCTAGGTTTTTGGTTTTCTCACTGCTTGCTTTCTCTTTAGATCCAGAGGAAAACATGATGCTTTAGAGCATGTCCTCTCTAGTGTTTGCCCTGTGCTGGGCTCGTAAGACCAGGATAACTCCCGAGCACGGGAATGGCTGGGGAGTGGCTGTGTGTCAGATTGCTTTGTGACGGGGCCGGGGAGGAAAAATCTATCAGTATGAGAGATCATGGGAGGTTTTAAAGGGAGTGCCACATAGAGTGGATGGTAACTTCAGAAGCCAGTAATTCTTCCTCTTAATGAAGTTTTATCTGTTCCCTATCCTACAGGACCTGGCCTGGATGCTGACCTTCTACATCCGATTCTTTCTCACCTACTTGCCCTTGCTGGGGGTGAAGGGTATCCTGGGGCTTCATCTGTTGGTCAGGTATCATTCAAGTTATAATTCCTCCATGTTCTTTACCCAGTTCATATTGATGCTTCCTGTCAGCTTTTCTTCAGCCTCCTGGTTACCTTCCTCGTCGGCTCCCTATTCTTCTGTCTCCTTATGCCTTTCAGCAAGGCAGAGGTGCTTGTCTGTCAGGCATGTGTCTTTAGAAGGTGTGTGTAGGTCTCATCTGCTGATCAGATGTTCGGGGTTCCTGGTGTTCATTTTGTCAAGCGACAACTAGCTTGTGTGCGTAGAAGCGTTTTGTACTGACTTGTTACGGCATAGGTGTGAGCTCAGTGATGGTTTTGTGTGTGTTTGTGTGCACAGGTTTATAGAGAGTAACTGGTTTGTCTGGATTACACAAATGAATCACATCCCGATGCACATCGATTATGATAAGAATGTGGACTGGTTCTCTACCCAGGTAAGACCTTTTTTTCTAGAGACCCGTGTCTTTGAAGTTATAGTTCGGGGTACATAACGCCCAAGAGAGCTAAATGCAGAAGTGATGGGAACTGAGAGAGGAAGTCGTACGCAGCTCGTCCTCACTGTGTGAAGTGAGTGATCGGTGCAAAAAAAGAAGGTGCAGAAGCGGGATGGAGGCTTCAAATGCTGAGCACAGATGCCTCAAGGAAAAAAATTAGAGATGCTACAATGCTCCTCAGATAGAGAGCTTTCCGTGTATGGAGGATGCAGATCTCTCGTGTGCTCTGTCTTATTTTAGTCCTCACGCCATTACACGGTTTTTTAAGTGAGAGAGGTGAAAGCCGTGGTTGTTATGGCTTGTCTCACTGGGGAAGTCAAGTCTGTTCTCCTGAATTATGTCCCTAACAATCATATATCGCAGCGTGGCCATCTCATGGTGACTGGAGATAGCTCTTGGGGTTGCTGTATTCAGCCAGCAGGCATGTGATGATAAGGAACTTGTACCTGCTTACTGTTGGTTTTGACACATGTAAGAGAAGGGGCATCGCTAAAACAACACTTAAATGTTACTGCTTTTTCTCTCAGCTCCAGGCAACCTGTAACGTTCATCAGTCCTTATTCAATGACTGGTTTAGTGGACATCTGAACTTCCAAATCGAGCACCAGTGAGTTGAAGCATGGTTCGGGGGTGTGAGGGAATTTCAAGGAGTGCTAGTTACTCTAGGTCTGAAGAGCCTACAAGGTCCCTCTCGCTCTATCAGTTAATATAAGAACAAAAGATAACGTGCGTAAATTTTGTGCTCTTTATATGGGGGTGGAATGGGAACTCCAAGGAATGGGTCAGAAAATTTTTGGAGCACCGGTGAGCCCCAACACCGCTTCAGGCATGAGTAGCATGGCACAGGAGTGAGAATTACCAGCCTCCTGGTTAGCAGAGATACTGACTGAAGTGGCATGAGTGGGGCCACTGCAGAACACTAATGGCTACGGGCACAGGGGGAGGTTGAGGCACCCCCAGGCTTAGGCGGAGAAGAGGGGCAGGAATTCGGTGGGGTGATGATGGATGCCGTTGAATTTCCATATTCTTTTCCCGCAGCCTTTTTCCTACAATGCCTCGACACAACTACTGGAAGGTGGCCCCTTTGGTGAAGTCCCTGTGTGCCAAACACGGTATTGAGTACCAGTGCAAGCCGTTGCTCACCGCCTTCACGGACATAGTGCAGTATGTATCAACCCGCCGCATTCCCTAAGAGAAAGGTTTTCCAGTATTACAGAGTGAACAAGGGAGGGACATGGGAAGGCGTGGGGCAGCCAGCTTGGATCACTGAAGTTGTGTGAGTAGCTGTAGGTGGTATAGATGACTATGAAAGGGATTGGAAAACTTTCAGCCGTGGCGCTGGTTTCGGTAGCAGCAGACAGAAGGTGTCAGTAGGAACAACCTAATGGAGAACTCCTTTTCTTCAGCTCTGAAGAGTCAGAGGTCAGTGCCAGGTCTGGCACCTCTGTCTCCAAGTATGCTCCGGGGAAAGAGGTGTTTTCATAAAGACGAGTTTGAACTGTCATTCATTTTTTCTTTTTTCTTCCTTTCTTCCCCTCCCTGCCACCCAGATATTTCTTATTCCATTGAAAAGTCCTGTAGCTCTCTTCTGCCACGCTTGCTCCTTTTGTTTTCATTCTAATTAAGTTGTTTGCTTTAGCCTTTCAGTCTTTGTCTGGTGTAGCCCCGCGGTTTGGTTCTTTTTCATCTTTCCAAGGAGCTGTAGTCTACATTGCCTTGCCTCTGAAGACCTCTGAACAACCTGATCTAGTTGAAGGTGTCCCTGCTCATTGCAGGGGGTTTGGACTAGATGACCCTTAAAGGTCCTCTCCAACCCAAACCATCCTATGATTCTATGATCTCCTTTGCTTAATCTATAGATGGGAATTCTTCCCACAAGGCTCTGTTCCGTGTACGCTGTATTTCATTACCTTGGTTCTAAGGCAATGTGGTTCTCTCTTGGCAGCTCTTTGAAAGATTCAGGGGAGCTCTGGCTTGATGCCTATCTACACAAATAAGCAGCCGTGGAGCCGTACAGAGGAATTCCCCACCCTTGTTGGCTCCTGTGGTGGTCACCATGAAGATACTGCGCAGAGGAGAGAGAGCTGGTTAAGCCAGAGGTGGGGACGTGGTGCAGCTTAATTCCATTGATGAATGTGATTAATATGTTTTTTTTTTAAAGTATGTGTTCTTAATTCTTCTTGTGCTTCTTTCATTCCTCTTCTCTGGTGCTGAGTTACGGGCAAGACCTGAATGGAGGAGGTTATGTTCCACCAAGCTGGAGGTAGCTTTGGGACTGGGAACAGAGTCCTTTCTGTCTGCTGATACTTCATTTGCTGAGTATTTAGGAGGGACATCTCGTATCTAACATAGGCTGTCGTGAGGTGGCTCTCATCATGAATGCAGTAAGAAAGTTGAGACGGTATGAAATCAAAGAACACGGGAGCTAGTGAAATGTGGAAGCAGTAAGGAATTGTGGAGGTACAGTCATTTCAAATACCTGTATGTAATGGGCAATGGCAACAGAAGTGTCCAAACCAAGGGGCAGGGGGAGCACGTGAGAGCCCAAATCGATTTGTATGTGTGCGGGTGAGGTGGAGAAGGCGGCAGTTCTGTAGGGTAAGCACGAGGAAAAAGATCTAATTAGAGTCCTAATTGAGGCAGAGAAACAGGAAAGTGGAGGTTGTTCCCCAGGCCTGTGGATGCGAGAGCTCGGCGTGCCGTGTTCTGTGGGAATGCTGCCCTCCACGTCTCTGCGTGGCGACGGCCTCTGGGTCGTTTGCCCACGGGGTGTCTGCCCGTGGTGCACAGTGCCGTGCTTCTGGGTGTTACCGAACACGCTCCCGAGAGTCGGAAGGACGGAAATACGGCACGTCCGTGCTTGGGATCCCTCACGGGTGACTAAGGAAGCGACAGGGTAATCAGCCTGTGGTCGCCCCAAGCTTCACTCGTTTTTGAACCTCTGAACTGGTGAGGGTTGGTTAAGCGGTGCGAACTCGTGACTTCTGGCCCGTGGAGCACCAGGTGTTCCCGTCTGGGCTGCAGACAGATTTAGTGAAGCTGTAAAAGGGTCAGGGGTTGGGGTACCTTTGGAACCTGTTTAACTTTTCAGTCGGCAGAAGTCAGCGGGCTGCATACCCGTAGGCACACGTCAGCCAATACGTTGCCGGTCGTTTTTGGATGACGTGCCTTCAAAGCACAGCCCAGGAGGGCATGGACTGTGTGATGTATTGGGACGTGAGTTAGCCTTACTGCATTTCCTGGTGCCTTTTCACTTACTCCACCAACGCTACAGATGCCAAAGCAGGGTACAGCACGTGGCACAGCACTGATGGCGAGGGCTCCATCACCCTGTGACAGGTAGCTTAGTCGCTAGAAGGGATGGGTTGATTTTGAGGAAGATACCGTGCTTTTTCAGATTAACATCCAAAAGGAGGATGGCTGGTGCAGGAATGGAAAAAAAATGCATTTTGGCAGACCAAGAGTGTTGTTAAGCACAGAATAAAATTGTAATGGAAATAATAAAATAACCATTAAGTCATTGATACCTGTTGATAACAACCATAAAGGAAATGGGCCTTGGTTATTCTTTTACCTTGTTTTTTCCTGCTCTGTTTCTTTCCCTCTTATTATTAGAACTGTTGATGGAGGCAAGTCTAATAATAAAATTCCTTATCTCAACAATTATTGCTGTCAGCAGAGTAAAATATGTCTGCATAAGAGTCTGCGCTCTCTAAAGTGTGGAACAACTGCCTGTCCACAGCTGCAGAGAGAGAACTGTCATAAACCTCAGCGTTTGTATTTTGGCAGAAGGGAATCAGCTCTGTCCTTTTTTACTTGTGTGAAGTAAGCAGCCGTGAAGAATTAAACCAAAATGAATCCTACCAGAACAAAACCATACACCAGTTCTTCCTCCAGAATGAGGAGGAAAGTTAAAAATGAACTACCCTTGACTTCTGGAAGTTGCATTACTTTGTGTGTAGCGAGGTGTGCGTGTTTTATGAAATCCAGAGCGGCTCTGTAAGTACTTAACATTCAACAGCAACAGAACAGCTCTTGGATGAAGCTTCAGGGGCACCACCAAAAGTTCCCTCTGAGCTCGGAGTGTTGACCCTAAGCCACAAAGGGACAGAAGTCTTGTTATGCTAGTCAGGAGAGCTATTTAACGTCTCGGCTCCGTAATGGAATCCCCCAGGCTAGGCTCTTCATACGTACGGAGAAAGCTGGACAAGTGGGGAGCTGCCTAAGCTAGGCAAGAGAAAACACTGAAGACAGAGAAGTCTAGAGGCAGACTAAAATCCTCTAGAGGCATTCCACCTCCCTAACCCAAGCTTCACAACTCTGAATTTTGTCCATCAGACAAAACCACACAGACTGTCCTGGTAGCAAGAATAGTTCCATCTCATGTTTTGGCCATAACTGCCAGGTTTGAGAGTAAAGTTCACTCCTCCTCTCCTTCTGTGGCCCGGTGAACATTTAATCAGGACACGCAAGTAGAATGGTTTCAACAGGCAAGAAAGGCACTCTTCCGTCAGGACAGGTTTTCAATCATCTCTGGTAAGAGGGAACAGCTTCTCTGGTTGCTGGATACTAGTGCTCTAGTCACGAAGATACTATGAAAGTGCAAATACTTCCCACATGTTTTGAAGACAGCTAGACTTCAGCTCAGTTCATGAAGCTTTGAAAGGACTTACCAGACGGATTGTGGCATATGAGGTAAGTAGAAGAAATGCCTTTTGTAGGTCAAGTGGGCCATAAGCGTCCAGCAGTGTTGAAGTGCTTGGTGTTGCTCAGCAAGTGACTTTTTTTTTTTTGAATGCCCAGAGTCCAAACGTTCATTATCTGGATGTTTAATTTCAAAAATTCACATAAATGTGAGCTACCCCCTGGGCTAGGGTGATGTGGGAGTTAACAGTTTTGAAGAGAATGATGTGTCTAAGTTCCACTCTGGTGCCTAAGACTTTGGAGACTCTTGTTTTTTCTCTGCCATGATAAAGAGGAAACATACAAAATACAATAAACCAATTGTCTGGCTAACCAGAAAAAATAACACATATGAACTGATTCACAGTCCTAAAGGGTAAGACCGAAAGGGGACCTGAATCAACATAAGCAGAACTGCGTATGCTGAGTTTGCTAGAAGTTCTCCAGGCATGTGACAGCTCGAGAGGAGAAATGAGCTTCTCCTCTCTTTCTTCTAAGAAGAAATAGGAGTAAGTATGACAGCTTCTTCAGTTTCTGTGATTACTCTGGGCTGTTCATAGTCCACAGTGGCAGATCACCCTGAGACTTCTAATACTGAAGTTTTACGACGTTATTCACATGCAGGTCCAAAACCCCTTTCAGGTTCTTTGAACGTGCATTGAGATACACCTTTTTGTAACAACACCGGCCCCAAATTTGCCATTTAGTGGAAGCCTTTTGGCTTCGCAGTTCAGCCTCAAAACCTGGAACCTGAACATTGTGAAATAGCCACAGGGTGGCAGTCAGGCATCAGAAGGGAAGGAGGACATCCCAACCTCGCCGGGACCTGAAGCGTGAGCGTTTAAAGGCTCTGGTCTTGCTATACGCCTCCTTTTCTCTTCTCTTGAGGGAAGTAAATATGAAATTAATGCACAGCTCAAAGCAATTTTTGGCTGATATGAGAACGGAGCTGCTAAAAGTCACTAACCAAAGCCTTATGTCCCCACCTCAGCCGCTGGAATAGGCAAGACTGTGTTAAAATAACCTTTGCCTGTAAGCAGGAGTAGCTTGTCGGGCCTTTTGCTTTTGGGTCTTTATTTTAGTTCAGCCTAAACACTAGGAAATGAAAGGTATGCTAAATATCTAGTGCGGATTTAATAAACATAAAAATCCATTTTCTCTGAAGATCTCTGCGGCGGATCAGACTATGAGGTAAGAGAGAGTCATTAATCTTCTGCTGTTGGTAACTGCTCAAAGCCAAGTGACCACTAAGATGGCAGTTCTGAAGTTTTGTGTGTTGCATTCACATGTCCTGTACTTACATGCTCTTCTTCTGCCACAGTTGTGGCAGGTTAGGCAAGGAAGTATTCGAATTACATGGTGTAAGGGGAGATCTAATTAATACGGTAATTGTTAAAAAAACCCCAGCACTGGCACTGTAGTAAAGCTTATTTAGGGGCCAAGACAGAGCTTTTACACCAAGGTGAAGCCTGTCAGTCTTCAAGGCTCTCCATGGGATTTGGATGCTGGGAGAGGATATAGTCCCCAGAGATGTTCAAAGGAGAAAAAATTCATCAGACATTTGCATGGGATCTTAAAAACTGCAGTCTAAGATTCATAAGGCTTTGAAGATTATCCGGTGAAGTGGACTATCATTGGACAAAGAGGTGGCTCCAGCCTGGAATAAATTACTTTTTTCAACATTTTCAGCAATGGAGTAGCTGGAATTACAAAAACGTTAGGGTGAGGTTAAAACAGTTAAGGGTGATGGGGCAACTGGAAGAGGAAAATGCTGTAGTTTTCGCCTTCCCAACACCCACTCCTTTTGAGTTGTTAATGATCTGGATTTGCAATCCTTGCCCAACCCGTGTGTGTGTTTGCTTCCATTATCCTGAATTCCTGAAGAGGTTGACTGTGTTGTTTATAGAATTTTCTCCCCATCTTTAGGAAAGAAGGAGAAATAAAGATGATTGTAGGTCGATAAAGGGTAGACGATGGATGCAGCTGAGCTGCTCAGAAACAAGATGACTTGTTGCTTCCCAACATAGGTACTTTTATAAGGAATATAAAGAGATTTCTTAACAGGTCGGGTGTAGACGACTAATATATTAATGCAACACTACTCATGGGTGGGGAAAGAAGGAGGATTACATTACACTGGAAGAGAGTTCATTGGCATAAGTGTGGTTTCTGTGCGATTTACATCTGCTACAGAGATTAATATTAAGTGTTCAGAAAATGATGAGGAATTTCTACAATAGAAGCTTTGAAACAGCAATAAAAAATAATGCTTTGTGCTTATATGATGAGTGCTTATACGAAAGGATGATTATGATGGTGTCCTTTAAGCAAAATAGTTTGCTTCTGTGAGAAGTAGCAGTTTTGCAGAGTTAGAAGATCAAATAATACAATGCTTTTTTTTTTCAGGAAAATTAGCTTATGAATATACCACAATAAATAAAATATCATCTGACAGTACAATTTTAGTCACTGGGCAAAAGAGTCTTTAGAACATCAGATTTACATGTGTCTGACACCTCCAGTAGATGTTCTAGGAATACTGTGGAGACATAGTCATGGTGAAAATTGCCCTTCCATTTTGGTTGCTGGAGGCTTTGTTTCACAGGTTCCGCAATACAATGCGTGTAGCAAATGCATGATGCTTGCCAGTCAGCGACAGAGTCTTTCAGGTCTTGTTGAGATGGGAAAACTGGAAAATGTCTTGCATGTTGAATGCAAAACAACATTTGATCCCCAGAGGCAAAGAAATATACTAATATCACTAATATAGAGGAAGCCATTAGGCCATTTCCAAAGGTCTGACTGTTCCACGGTTGTCTACCTTGTCTTTGGTCACATGAACTAGCTTGGCTTTTTGATTTTTGCGGCTAATCATTTGGACCCTTGCCAATTTGGTGATATTTTACATATATATATACACACATCTCAACATTCAGTTTTGGGCCCCTCACTACAGGAAGAACACTGAGGTGCTGGAGCGTGTCCAGAGAAGGGCAGCGAAGCTGGTGAGGGGTCTGGAGAACAAGTCTTATGAGGAGCGGCTGAGGGAACTGGGGGTGTTCAGTCTGGAGAAGAGGAGGCTGAGGGGAGACCTTATCGCTCTCTACACCTACCTGAAAGGGGGTTATGGTGAGGTGTGTGTTGGTCTCTGCTCCCAAGTAACCAGCGATAGGATGAGAGGAAATGGCCTCAAGTTGCGCCAGGGGAGGTTTAGACTGGATATTAAGAAAAATTTTTTTACTGAGCGTGGTCAAGCATTGGCACAGGCTGCCCAGGGAGGTGGTGGAGTCACCATCACTGGAAGTGTTCAAAAAACATGGGAACATGGCACTTTGGGACATGGTTTAGTGGGCTTGGTGGTGTTGGGTTGATGGTTGGACTTGATGATCTTAAAGGTCTTTTCCAACCTTAATGATTCTGTGATTCTGTGATTTGTTTGTTATTTTTTTGGAGAGACAGTCCTGTATGCTTACAAAGAGTGCGCAGGCAATTGTTTTATGGAACAAATTAAGTTTCCTTGCTTGTTTGCAAGTAGATTTCTCCACTGAGCCATCCACTCCAAGAATTTGTGTCTCTCTGCATCCTCTGAACCATGGTGGCCATGTCTTGAGTGATAGCTTATTGCTGTTAGTGCGTAAAAAGGAGGTTGAATGTTTGTGCCATTAAAAATAGAAAGAAAAGTGCTTCACTCAGGTCTAGTTGGTTTTAAGTAGATTTGTAACTTGTCCAGTGCTCAAAAACCTACTTGATAGCCCAGCATGAGAGCCGAAGCACATAGCCCTGATGCTTCCCCTGTACAAACAGGAGGCTCTCAGCAGAATATATTTTGTGATGCTCCTTCCATTTTGGAACTCCTTTCTGGGTCTGCTGGAGGGTGAGTTTCTTACTGTTTCACCTCTGCTACCGAGCCTGTCCCTTTTTTCTGTCTGTCTCCTTCTTGCCACATCTACTGAGGCTTTGGAGAGTGGGGGTGGAATCATGTAAGGTTGATCTAGCAACCTCGTGGGAACGATATAAAAGTTGTTCTATGCTTAGGTTAGGATTCATCTCCTCAAAGTTATAACTACCTAAAAAATGAAGCATTTTGGCCCCCTCTACAGCCATTGGAGGTAAGGGGGGCCGTTCCAGATGCTCCTTTAATTAAAAAGCTAAGAGAAATTACAGTGAATTGCCTCTGGAGATGCTTGCTGCTCTTCAGGCTCCATAGGAAGAACATACACAACTAGTTCAGGTGGGACGCCTCACTTTGTGTTAATCTGCTAAGTTTAGATGACCATTACTGTCACAACTCAGTTCTCTGGGAAGAAGATTGTTTTCTCTGATATTTGTTTCTTGGCGTATAAGAGGTGTTGCTAACTCCTGCAGCTACTGAAGGTGATCTCTGGACAGCCCAAATACGTCCTGTATGGATGCCAAAGGCAGTGTCTTTCTGGGCAGACAACAGGTCCTCAGGACCTCTGAATCACAGGATCGTTCAGGTTAAAAGGGACATCACGTATTTATATATCATATATCATATCAGGGTCATATATGCTGACCTCATGCTCCAAAGAGTGTAAACACTGAATTAGGGCACAGCTTAGGGCTTTGTTCAGTTGAGTCTTGAAAACCTGCAGGGACAGAGATCCTGCAGGCTTCCTGGGCAATGTCTTCCAAAGCTTAATTATCTCTGTAGAGAAAACTTTTGTCAGGACCGCCCTTGTTTCATTTTATTACCTGCTGCTTTCCTCACGCTGGCTCAAGCTTTAGAAAAGGGAGCAAGATTTCGCTATCAGTGACAGACACAGGCTTTGTTAAAAAGCACTTGGAGGTAAATGAAGCAACCTTGCCTACTTGGAGTGCTCCCATGCAGAATCTTGTCTGCGTGGCTCATTATTGACATACAAAATTCCACTTCTCCTGAAAGATAGAATAATAAAACCAAACCCATTCCAATGGGTGTCTTAAGCTCAATTCAAGGAGAACCAGCCACTGCTGAGAAATTTAATCCCTTTTGCTTTTCTGGCCCTTCCTAATTATCTCTGAGATAATTAGGAGGTGATATTGGTGATATTTTAAATATATATATACACATTTTTTTGTTATTTGTTTGGAGGGGCAGTCCTGCATGCTTACAAAGAGTGCACAGGCAATTCAGTTTTCTAGAACAAATTAAGTTTCCTTGCTTGTTTGCAATTATCTCTGAGATAATTAGGAGAACAGAACAGAAAAAACCCATGGAAGTTACTGCATCTTGTCTGTTGCACTTCTGAAACGCCTAAAAAAATACCTGTACGTACAAAGGCTAAAAAGGTTCAGGAATAGAGAAGAGTTCCTACGTTCTACATTGACATGTCTGCTGTCAGGATATTTTATTCAGGCGTGGTGTCTGCAGTACAAAAACCCTGTTGAAGAGCTAAAGAGGATATAGGGCAAGGATGCAGGAAAAACTAAAACCTCAGGAAAGTTCCTTATTGTAGAAGAATAAAATTGTCAGAGCTCCCTGAGCCCAATGAAAGAAGAGGCAGTGACTTGATCATAAAGTGAGAAATTTATAGCAGAGACCACTTCAATCTGTCAATGATAAATATTCGGTAGCTGAAATGTGAGTCAATACCAGTTCAAACTATACAGAAGGTGCAAATTCTCAGTACCGCGGTTCATTAGCCCAATGTTCAACACAGCAGGAGCAGTGATAGATTGTCCACCAAGGGAAATATCAAAATTCAAGAATAACTTAATTTTCTAGAAGACGATTCCTTGTGAACTGTAGCTGTTGTTTGCTTTGACTCAGAGAGCAGGGCAGGCCCGTGGGCAGTATTATCATAATTAGGTCCCCTCCTGCATAATAGACCCTTGGGATGAACATGAGTGTTTCTAAACCAATTATTTAGGTACATAGCCAGATAGAATCGTAACTTCTTCTGGCAAGAAAAGATGCAAATGTCCTAACAAGTGAGTCTGAATACCTTTCCAGGATCATCTCACAATCAGTTATGAAAAAGGAACAAGGTGAAGTAATAAATGCTGGATGTTGCCCAAGTAAAAGAAAAGGTAAATGAAGATGCTGCCAATGATCTCAGGTTATGCCTTGGTCATTTTGAGGTTCTTTTTATTTTATTCCCTCTTCTCCCCTTATCCAAGAGGAAGATCAGAAACCTGTGACCACATTTGAAACTAGGAAGCTACAAATATTTCCGTCTTGAGCAAATATTCCAAAGTAACAGAAATAGAGGAATAAATAAGGGGAAAAGGCCTGCTGGAGTCTAATTCAGATTCCAGAACAGATGTTCTGAGTAGCTGGTTCATGTTATGGTCTATGTCTTATAGACAACTTCTAATTCTTGAAGAAAACTTTTCTTCTGAGAGAACAACAACAGCACTTTAACAAAGACAGTCACCACCCAAAACTGCTGTGAGGCAGAACGTGTCAAGGCAGGGATAGACTAGGATAGATTCCTGAACTTTGTGTCATCAGATGCAAGACTAGAGGCAGAACACGTGGAAGTTTTTTTTCTGAAAATAAAAAAGAGAGCGTTTGCAAAACTGACAAAGTTATATCAGAGCAATAGGACTCATCAGGATTCTCTTCTGTCTTAGTTGGTTCAAGATTTTGGTACTGGAGGAACTGAAGCCATGGTGTACTCCAGCCTGTTGTACCTGCCAATGAAGAGCTTGACAGAGAGAACCAGGGTGATATCTGCCCCAGAAGTAGATGGAGCTGGGACTTCCTGTAACATGGGAGGAAAGCAGGATGCTCAGTCCTCAAAGGCTGTCTTAGGCGGGTAAAATTCTTGCTCTTGTTTTTGAAGCGTGAATAAGGCTCATGCTGGCTCAGACCACTTGCTGTAGAATTAACCATACTTGGGAAGTGGACTACCTGACGAATGGAACGAATGGATGTTCTAGTCTCAGAGTTAAAACGGGATCTAGCATGATGCCTTCTTGATTAAAAAGGATAGTGGCTGAACTTCTTGTTATGAGACAGACCTACATGTCCCATATATGAATCTAAAAAGCCATACACCTACTCCATGCTGCCTCAAATTTTCGGGTAGCGATGAAGCCTGAGTTTCTCCAGGGATGAAGAGGTCTGCAGTTATGTTTACTGATTGCGGCATGCTACCCCAGGAGATTACAAACTTTATAGGCAACCTGGATGGAGAAAGTGGAAATATATTGACAGTGGACGGACCCTGCTCCTGCAAAAGGGAGCACCTGATGGTCTGAAGCATGATCACTAGATTGCCTCGGCAATGCCTGCCCAATAGTACATTTGATTGCCAAAGCTCCTGATAGTCATTCTAGGAGGAAGCGTCACACAGAGGTAGGATGCCATATGGTTTTCAACATTTAAAGAGAATTTCACCATAGTTGTTGGAGACATGTCCAGAGCTATAATCAATTTGACATTGCCTAAAAACTCTCTCAAGAGAGAAAAGCTGTAGTCAACAAAAACTTGGGAACAAACACAAAGAACTCTAGAAATAGGGCAAGAATGGGGTGTAACTTCCATGTATTAACTCCAAACTGGAGAGTTACAAGGTTGCTTACAAGGATTGCAGGTATTTGCCTGATGCTTGAACATTTTTCTGCTGCTTGACCATTTTCCTTCATCAGCCAGACATTCATGTACAGATCTGGAGTATCCTGTGTCCCTTGAAATGAGCCACTCAAGACTAGCTTGGTGCTGAAGACCTGTGTAGCCGTGCAGGGAACAGATGAGAGCACTCTGCATTGGCAATTCCTCCTCTTAAATATTCATGTACTTGTAACAAAGAAGGGCATATGTTCTTGTTCTTGGAACCAAACTCCAGCTGGAGTCTTCTTGCAGGCAGCCCTTGACCTGTGCTGAGCTATATGTCAGCCCTCTTAGGCGTATAAACACGCTGCTCACCTGCGTCTGAAAGCAATTCCTCATGCTTCCCTTCTTTTCAGAGAGGTGCAGATGATTTTCCTCATTAGACAATGATAGTTCTTACCAAAAGAAAATAAAAAAACCCCAAATGCCACAGAAAAATACCTATTGCTACAGTCTAGGGTCCCTGGGTCCTGAACATGCTAGACCTCTGCTCTTGCACATTTGCCATGTACCATGGACTATCTAGAAATGGGTCCAGAACTCATTCCTGAATTCAGACAATTCCTCATTGTCTGAAGTGGTGGAGTGGCTTGTGGCTAAAAGTTGTGATATGCCACCAGAGGTAAAAGAACTGGCAGGTAGGAGTATACGTGCACCCACATCAGAGCTACGTGCCCCAGCTTAGCTACACTGGACTTGAGCCTTTGCTGCTTTAAGTGCAAAGTTTGGAAAATTAAACTAGTCATGACGGTCAGCTAGAGTAAGGAGCTTGACACAAGTATGGAGGAGTCTTAGAGTATAGAACCTTTATGGAACTTACGTCCCTAGCAAGGAGGGGAGAAATAAACTCAGGAGAGCATTTTGCATTGATAAGGAACTATCTCTGAGGCAGATTAGGAATGCAAGGAATAGGGAAAAGGTCACGGAAGTGCAAGTAGAAATTGCTAAGGTGTCAAAGAAAATTAAACTTTGCAAAAGAAATAAAAGCAAGTAGCAAAAGCTTCTTCAGCCATATAAATGAAAAATAAGACCCACCTCCTTGTGAAGAGGATAGGATGTAGATGTTTAACGTTGCTGTACGTCTCTGAATCAAAATGCACGTTGCCCTGCTAAGAATATACGCCGTAATACGTGTGTGAGGAAGGACGGTGTAGGAGGCAGACGGTGAAGGCCAGAGAACCCAATTATGGTCCAACAGTGCAGGGGCAAGCTGTGGCAGCATCCCTGCCTCATGCGTGGCAGAAGTTGGAAGGTGGCCCAAGACCCGCAGGAAGGACAGGAGGGGGAAGGTGCTCTGTGTAAGCTGTGCAACCGCTGTGGGTGTTTTAATCCTTGCTTATGCCACGTTGTTCCTAATTGGTGTTGCACAAGCCACGTATTAAAAAACCCTCTCAAGCATGGTCACCTTTGGTAGGGCTTTTCTTTTGTGGATGCACAATTTCGGATAGCCAGAGCATCCAGAAGCGTGTCCGCGATCAGCGGGTGCTCTGCGCTGAACACGGAAAATGCTATAAAAATGCTGACTAGTCTGAAAAAAGCAACCCCGGATACACGGCGGTGGGAAAGCACCATGGGTTTGTTACAGGCGTTTAACGGTTTCGGCTTGACTCGTGCTGTGTCCTTTCTCCTCGTTGTAGCAGTTTATGATGTGTTTGAGAGAGGGGCTTTTTAACAGCTGTTAAATTTAGAATTTATAATTTTAGACCCGATGGATTTAGACCTTAAAGCCACAGCAGAGCCCTTGGGGTTCTGACTCCCGTGGAGTTGGAGGATGCGAAGGGTGTATTTCATAGGAATTGCAGGTGAAGTGAGATACACTAACTAGAAACATTAAGTAGACGGTGATTGCTGAAGAGATTAATATCGTCCCTCATTAAAAAGAATTTGGGTGTGTATTTTCCAATGGTGTGTGTGTGAGAAGGCCGCATCAGAATTGCAATAGCACATCATGTCAAGTTTTACAGCTTCATCGTGCAGCGTTGCAGCATCTTCTGCGTACGGGTTTTGGTAACTTCCTCAGAAGTACAAAAAGATGATATAATGTAGTTCAGCATCTCGATGCAACTTACTGTTCTGTGGGGATTTTTTGATGAGAAGGTTCACAGTGCTTATTACAGGACTTTATTTTACAGCTCATTATAATTAGCATGGCGCAGTTCTTCGTATCTGTCTTGTGTTTTTATTGTTTCCCCATTAAATGGAAGCCAAAGCTAGGAGGGAAAGCAAAGTTTGCCAGCACCCAAATGGTAGTATTTCACAGGTGTTTTTCTCTCTTTTGGGTGGAGAGTAAAAAACCCCCATGTGTTAGCTTACCACTGATATCTCGATTAAGGAATAAAACGAAGTCAATCGAGACTTCGAATATCTGAGCAAACTAAACCCCTCAAGGCAGTGAAGAAGGGTCTCCATTGCAAACTTGACTCTGTGCCCTACCAAAAAAAGCGTCGTTTTGTTTTGGTCTTTAGTCCCATTTCTGAAAGTACAGGATGTTCCTGAAAAGCAGCCCCAGCTGAGATACAGGGTGGTGTCTCATTAGTTCAGAATATACTAAAAGAAAGAAAACCTGGTCCTTTTCTCCTCCTGACAGACGTGGCTTCTTTTAACGTTCTTATCAAGCAACTACTGGCCTTTTCTTTCCTCCAACACATTTCCTCAAAACAAAACTTTGCAGTCTGCAAAAGTTATTGTCTCTTGAAAAGATTGAGGAGATGTTTCAGAGTGTAGCCTTGTCCTGAATTAAGTTTTGTGCCGGAGAGAAAGTAATTTTAACAATTTCAGTTTCCGTGCTGTGTTTGGAAAGAGTCATGCCAGAGTCGCAGAAGACAGTCTTGAATGAGGGTCCATGAAACCCATGAAGGAACACAGGTAGGCTCTGTCTGCAGGAGTGGGAGCGGACGGATGCAGGTCGGCTCCCTGCCAGGCATCTGAGCCATTTTAGGGCAGAGCACCCACGAGCCTCCACAAAGGCAAGGTGCTGTTCTAGCACGGCTTCAGACCAGCCAGGGCAGGGCAGAGAGGCTCAGGTCTGCCTACATAGGTAAGTGTAGCTCTAATTGTAGACGCTTACCTCCAAGGTCATGCTTTTCAAACTCTGTACTGTTGACATCTAACCCTGGAGACACGTATAACCCATAGCTGTCTTTCTTACATATAAGTTCTCCTTCTGGGTGAGACTGCACAGCTTGTAAAGTAGATATTCTCCATCCAGTCTTGCCCAGGAGCCTCACTTGGTACGTGTTCTCGCAGTATGTGTGACAGGCTCCATGCAAAATTTAATTTTCATAGAAAAGGTGGTCAAAAGAACCACAGGTGGCATGCTGTAGGACAAAATTACTCAGAACTTAGCGGGCTTCTCTGGAACAAGAGATTTTCTTAGAAACAAGCTGCTTTGGTGTATTTTAGTACTAGACTTTTTTTTTTCTGGACCACCCTGTGCTATGCCAATTTACCTCCAGTGGATTAAGTGCAAACTGCAAACGTTGACGTGATACGGGATGAAAAGGTTGATGCAATAACTACCAGTTCAGCAGTCACGTACCGGCTTTCTGGAAATCTGGAAAGCAACATCAAGTGCCTGTGCAATGAGACTCTTAGTCACGAAAGCAGCGATGCGGGATAGCTCGGTGCACGTGTCCTAGCTCCCGGTTGCGTACGACATGGGTTTTGGCAGGCGTGTGGGTAGCTGTTGCGGAACACCGACTGTGGTGTAAATTCACTTCAACTGATTTCTCAAGAGTTGCTCCGGGTGCGCGTGACTGTGGCTTTCACTAGCTATCGGGGCTTCTCCATGCAACTCCGAAATGGGTTGGGCGACCTGGATAGTAGATGCAGCTTCTGCTTTCAAATGGGGAAGGGACTTGTTTGAGGCTCTGGAAGGTAATGTAACCTAATGTAATGCAACGTAATATTGGGGTACTGGCACCCACAGCGTGTGTTAACAGTGAAAATAGTGATTACTCTGTGTGTATAGGTAGAGACATCCTGCGTATGTTCACTCCGAGACGTTCCTGGCTCCGTATTCTCCACCTCCTTGTAGACCAGAATCTAAACCCATATTTTTATCTACTCCTTTTCAGGTCGCTGCTACATTTACAAGTCTGAATATGAGACAATGGGAAGGTTTTTTTGTACTTTCAGCCAGCTATGGAGTCACTTGAAATTTTTAGCATGTATATAAAAAAAACACATCTGCAAAAATTTGCGACAAATATTACGTATTTTATTGCTACCACCCCAAGTACATGATTTATGTAAGATTCTACACATATTCCACGCTAGAACATCAACACATCATTAGTGTGGACATTCTTAACTTTTGTTTAGAGCAAGACAAAGGGTTACAAGATGCAACATGACGGCACAGTAGAAATTATTCCTCCCTTTCTTTTATCACCGGCCTTCTAATGAATACCAATAGTCACATTTCTCTTTTAATTAGGGTGGTTCGACAATTGCCGCATGTCAGGAACTTTAAACAGTTGTTTTGGGCTCGACTGATTAATTTGCAAGATAATACACGATTTAAAGAACGAGAATTGCGTAATTTCCAGTTCTGCATCAGCCAAAAAGGCTGCCCACTCGACGCGGGGCGCGGGCAAGGCAGGTGTCTCTGCTATGTGAGATTTCAGCTGTCTCTGTCCAACTGTTTTTGGGCTACTGTTAATTCACTAGGAAACACAAGGAAGACAAAACCCAAGACTTCACATTTGCCACCGCGTTTGCAGTCTGGAACAGAGTTTGCTAAGAAAGATAGTTGTAAGCTGAGAAGTTTCATGGTCACTTGTATCACAAATACCTTGTGAAGTCCATTCCAGAGTCCTTTAAGGGCAAACTCTTCAGAATAAAGTTGTTCTATATCATTTAAGTGGTGCCTTTTTTCCTGATACAGAGGCCGAACAGATCATCTCTGCCTTGATCAGCTCTCGCCTAGGCTTCCTGCATGCCGTCTGCTCGGGAGACAGGGAACGCAGCCGTAATTTCACCTCACCCTGCTGAGGTACCTTGGTCGAAAACATAGTTTGGCTTTCTTCTCTCTCTGTCCTTTGTGAAATCTGCAACTTCAGCGGGGTTTTTCAGTCCTTCTCAGAATTGGGAGCTCATCACAACAACCACTTTTTGTTGAATCGCAATATGTGAATTGTCTGTGAGAGTCACTGTCACAAGAGATAGTTGAGCCCTAGAACTTGTTAGGTTTCAGGCAGGGACTGGGCATCGTTGTAGACAGTATTTCTGGTTATAAACATAATAGCTTTATAAACATAAATAAAAAGTTTGGGGTAAGGTGGAAAACTCATGATTCAGGATTTAACTCTATTTCATTATAACGGGAGAGGATGGAAACCTCTTGAGGACAGACTATGTCATATCTGCCTACTGCTTGTACCTTCCTCAAAAGCACCCAAGGGTAGTAATTTTGGATTGAAAAAAATACAAGATTAAGAGAATCCTAAATCTCAAGTAGGCCAATATTTAGTACATGTGGGTTTAGTTTTTTCTGGGTCACCTGCAAAATTGATGTGACTTCGTAGGAAGCATGGCATTGCCTTCTCTTTGCTATTTATTACAACTGAGAACTCCTACCTCTTTACTGCATAGCAGGGAAGTTCAGATCCTCTCTGAACATCAGAGATATTTAGACTTTGGCTCTACAAGACTAATATTTAAGTAAGATTAATTATGTAAACAGTGCCGTTAAACATAGTTTTAGAAACTCGTAATCTACAGCCAAACTTTAGATTGTTGTTGTTATTAACCCCAAAATCTTTTGATATCTGTTGTTGATTTATGAATTAATTACTTGAACAATGAGATGGTTGAAGGACCGGAGCATACACAGGAAACTCTGAAGACAACTGTATGCAAAGTATTGTCAATGTGCAAGCTAAATTAACTGGAGATAAATAACGTTTTCTTACTGTGCTCTTTCTTTACTCTGACCTGGTGGTATTTTGAGCAGCAGTGCTTTCAGTTAAGAAAGGCACGTGAATTTAGCGTGCCAGGGTCAACATGGAAAGTTTCAAAGACCAAGGACAACCTGAAGTTTTTGGGTAGTGACGAGACCGTTAAGAGATGCCTTGTGGAGAGATTGCAGACCTTGGAACATTCTGCTGTTTTCACTGTAGAAGTTGGCTCTATGCCTTGAAGGCGGGAACTTCAGTTGAATGGGAGATGTCAGCAGACATATTTAACAGCAGCTTTTGGCTCTCCGCACAGGCTGCTTTACAGCTTTACATTTTGGCACTATATGGCATTATGAAGCTCCACTGTATGGTAAATGCAGGATTTCCTGATGTTAGTGGCTGACTAAAGGATCACAGGATGCTGACAGTGCTTCAGTTTTCTAAGGCGGCCACTGAATGTTTGCTGCAGAAGAGCTGCCCACAGCCTTCCTCAGATTTCTCTTCTGGCTAACCCCCGTAGTGACTCAGCAGTATGGAAGCAACTTCACAGCTTACCTTATCCAGCTCCTCATGCTCTGTGAAGGTGCTCACTTCGTAGCTGTTGCTGTCATTTTGCCATCCGATTTAACAGATAATCTCCCTAAGTTTTTCTATTTACGCATGTTTGTACTCACAGCTCTCAGAAGTAATCAGACCTTCCGAAGGCAGCTCAGGAAGGGCAAGAAGGAAGAGCGCTTTTATTCAAGGGTGTGTCGAAGTGGCTGGTGTGAGCATGGAAGAGGAGGGAGCTGTGGAAGGGTGTGTTTGGGCAAGGGGAGCCAACCAGCCCTAGAAGCACAGGGAGTGGCTTGGAGTGGGACTGTATAACGGGCAGGCTGAGATGGTTCACCCTCTGCCTGGACACAGTGCTGCAAAGCTTAGACTAGTGAATCTGAGAGCTGGCTGCGCGTCTACCGGCACAGATGGCTCCACAGACTGGCTCCACGGAAAAGGAGACGCGACCTGTTTCAGCCTTTCTACAGCTTTTCACTTGGGAAGAGATCAGAATCCACAACGGCCGTGGTCAAGGTCAGGAGCAGTGGCTGGTGATCGACAGGAAGGTTTATGATGTCAGCAAGTTTTCCAAACAGCACCCTGGAGGCAGCCGAGTTATTAGCCACTACGCTGGGCAAGATGCTACGGTAAGGTCTAGGAGGACAGTGGAGGAAGGTGGCTCCGTTGCCGGGGCAGGATGACGTGGTGGGACTCCAGTGGATAGTGCTTGTGGGAGCTGGCACTGCGCTCGGGCGGATAATGTAGAGGACATGTCTGTGCCATCTGTAAAAATGCCCTTCTGGTTGCCTTCAAGGCCAGAGTTACCTGCCATGCAAAGTTTAAAGCTTCGTTTAGGTCCATTATACCCTGCCGTAAACAAAGCTATATCCATGCAGGTCGTCTTGCCACTGGGCAGGATCAGGCAAGCCGTCCTCCAGGTGCCCGAAAAGTGTCTCCGTTGCAGCAGCGAGAAAGGGAAGAGGGCAGGAAGCAGTCTGCTCGGCGCGCGTTTTTACTTCAAAGGCGGCTCTTTCAGAGTCGTATGGGTGTGATCAGTGATAAGCAAATGACAACCGGCGATAGAGCACGGGTAGATGGATAGGTAAGACGGATAAGGAGGAGGTAATATCCAAACATGAAGTAATTTCGGGGGCGGTGAAGCAGGAGAAGGGGGTGCTCAAGGAAGTGACACGATTTTGTTACAGGCAAGTGGAGAAGAAGAGTCTTGAGCAAAAAGGCTATTTCAAAGAAGGGGGAAAAAGCAATAAAATACAGAAAAGATGACAGAGAAAGCAGCAGAGTGACATTTGGCTGCAGAAGATGAGGAAAAATTCTACAAAGAATCACTATTAGAAAACAGATTTTCCAGAGGTTCCTGCAAAATTCTTTGATTTAGAGGATTTCTCTAGCTTGTTGCTTGTTGACAGAAATAATAAACTCCAGGCAGATCTTGCAGGCTGTTTGCTGAAAGTAGATACTGAATTTCTGAATAGTCAGGGGTATGTGCATTAGACGCATGACCAGGATTAGGGCATAAACTCGTGATGGTGGGAGACCAGGATTTAGTTCTTGTCACGACAAGACTTTCTGAGTTCAAGGAAGTTGCTCAGCTTGTCTCATTCCTCAGGTTTCAGTTTGTAAAATGGAATAGCACCTCCTAACTCATGGCCCAAAATGGATCAGATTGCTTGTTTTTCACATTTCATTCCTTTCTCCCTACTTGAATCTGAGGCAGAAGAATACCTAGTGTTCTCAAGGGAAGAAAAAGAAGGCTTCTGAGTCTCCTTGGTTTTCTTCTCTAGCTCACTGGCAGACGCAGCCCTGTATTAGAGAGAGGTGTCCGTTACGCAGAACCTGCGTAACGCGGTGTGAGGTTGCTGCACCAAGAGCTGACTGAAGGAGGACACTAATCCTGCCCACCAGCCACCGCCAGCTCTCTCGCCAACCTGTCACCTTCCCCGTAATTCCGTCCCAGTAAACTTCGGTGTGCGCTAATTCACTGTAGTCGCCTCTAAAGAGGAGTTGAGCGTGCTGAAAGTCTTTTTTTTTTCTTTTTTTAAAATGAAAGCTATGTTTTTACTTAAAGATGAATGTGCCAATTTTAAGTCAACGCAGCCCTTCCGGATGGTGCTTTGTGCCGCGCTGCGACGGGCGTGCTGCAGCAATAGAGACACACGTTGAGGCTGCCACTCTTAAGAACGTAAGACCAGCCATACCAAGCCGGTACAGAGATCCCCGTAGCCTGGTGCCGTCTCCCGCAGTTTCTGTTGCCGGGCTTGCACTAAAGGAGTCAAGGAACACAGAGTGCATGGAAGGATTTGTCCCCACGCTGTGTCCTCCCAGCTTCTGCGGCCACCAGTGGAAGGACTTGCATTTAGATTATTATGCTTTATAGTCACCCAGGGGTTTTAACCGCAGTGAATTTGAATGAGTTTAAAGAATGACCTTCGATCCTACTTGTATTTATTATTACAGTTTCTCTTTCCTCATTATTACTTTTGTACATTCTAAACCGACCTCCTGATAATCTCATTATTGTGTTATGAAAACAGTGAATAAATTTTCCATAATTTTCTCAACGGTACTTATGGGTTTTTAAAACTCTTTAACTTGTTACCTCTTTTCCAAGGCGGTCTTCTAGTATGAAAGCTGTTCCAGAGCTGTATTCATCTTTTTTTTTTTTTTTTTTGCTATGTATAGTTGTACTACACCCCATAGAAGACAGAAGGACCAGAGCTACATGCAGTAATCAAGATTGTGGGTACACTGTGGGTTTATGTTGCATCATAACTACATTCTTCTGTCTTGCTCTCAATTTTTATTCTGCTAATCTTTCTCATTCCTTTTGCTTTTGAAATGCTGCTAGGCTCATATATTCTGAGAAATACGCACTTTTACAGAAAAGCAGGACTGGAAGGTGCCTCAGAAGACCATCTGGTACATGACTCTGCCTCAAGCCAGGATCCAGGATTTTTTTCTAAGTACTCTTGACCACTATAGAGCTCATAATTGCATATAGATGGTGAGAATTATCTTCCTTCCTGAGTATGGTCAGCCTCTTTACCTTTCTTCTGGAAAATCGACTGAGGACCTGAGCTAAAGAAGAGCTTTGATTTATCTGGAATTTCACCCTTTATTCCATAGTTTATATTTGATTTTGAAACCGGTATTTTAAATGGTTCTTGGACAGCTCTGTTTGTGTCACTAGTGTCACCCAGTTCCCCCAAACATCAATCAGTCTGAAAACTTACAGGGAACTGTAAGAAATAGCCAGTTAGTGCTGCTGTGTGTGGAGCTTCAGCATATATTTCCTATGGCCCTAGTGTAATAAAGACGGGATTTTAAAAACATCATCCTAAAAAAACATCATGGCAAAGACACACATCATTCATTGACGTGTCTTCCTGCTCCTGGGTCCCATCCATAGGGCAGGGCTGCTGGCTGGAGCCTTCTAGGGAAGGACTGTGCTGAAACAGGCAGATGAAAGAGCATGTTTCCCTCTGCAAAGAGTTTTTCATCAAACACTTTCATGTTTATTGCCAGCCTCGCCCAGGTACTTTTGTGAAATCTAGTTTCTTGAAACTTCTCCAGCTTCCTTGGGCCAAGCTCCAGCTGATGGCAAAGAACTACAGGAGCAGCCAAAGGGACAAAAATCCAAAAGTCTCCGGACAAAGGAAACTGGATTCTGTATTATATCAAAGCCCTGGAAAAAAGTCGAGGCTCCGCATCTGGTGTTTATTCACGTACTCTTTCTTACCCCATTCCTTTGTGTGTTTCTCAGGATGCCTTTGTAGCATTTCACAAAGATGTGTCTCTGGTGAAAAAATACTTGAAAGCTCTGCTGATTGGGGAGTTGGCACCAGATCAACCCAGCTTTGAGTCTAATAAAAAAGTGAGTGTCCTAGAATCCAGCTGTGGGAATGGCTTGGGGTTGAGCATGGGAGGAGAAGGAAAATAAGAGAGCTAGCAGAAGTAAATTCTGAACCAGCACGCCTGACACTGTACTGTGTGGCTGGGTGGTGGGGAGGCAACTGGCAGCAGTCATGCGTGGAAACATGCACTGTCCCAGAATCCCTAAATCCACACCTGGGTGTGGGGAAGGAGCCCCAAAGCCCCAGATTCCGCTCAGTTCTTCCCAGTGTGATGTCTCAGTTAACAGAGCCTGCCAGCAACTTGTTTTACGGTGTCAAAGCAAAGCCAAGATCTGTTGATCTCGTGCTCGTTTTTGCACAGAGACCCCTCTGATAGAATATCTCCACGGAATTCCATGGCTGCTCTGGGATTCCTGGGTCTGCTATGCTACCTTTTCAAAGTAGGCAGTGCATTAATTCTCACTTTACCCACAGAAATCACTTCTAGAGGATTTTCGTGAGCTGCGCTGCACTATTGAGAAGATGGGACTTCTGAGGCCAAATTACGTCTTTTTCTTCCTGATTTTCCTTCACCTTCTGGTACTGGATGCTGCATCCTGGCTCGTGATCTGGTACTTTGGGATATCCTTAGTGCCTTTCCTGGTCGGCATTGCACTCTTCACCATTGCTCAGGTAAACTGCTGACAGCTGTTGGACACTGCAGACGTGTTTGGTTCTTCCAGACGGAGAGGAGTAATGGAACGCTCGCGTCCCAGTCATTGCTTTACCGCCTCTTCTCAGATCCTGTAATCTGGCTGAAGACAACAAGCACGTTCTACATCACAATTTTTGTTGCCGCCAGCAAATCTAGTTTTGCTGACAAGCTGCTCCCTGGGGTTGGTGGGGTGTTGTGGAGCTGGCAGTTTCACAAGGTGGGGTGAGCTGATCGAATCACTTGCCCCAGCCGAAGAGGGAGTATTTCATTCTCAGCTCCACTTTTGGCTCCATGTTCCTTCTCTTTGCTTGACTGAGGGCTTTGGTGTTTGTTGGGTCCTTTGTGAGCCAATTACACTCATTAGCCCTGAATATTTTTCTGCTGGTTTAGTAAACTGAATCATAGAAGGGCAGGATACATGTCAGGGTCGGTGTAGGGAAGGAGGGAACAGGGCTGTGTGGCCCTTAGGTGGGAGAAATTGGAGGGTGAGGGGAGGAAGAAGGCAAAATTTTCTCAGTAGTGCGGAAACCTTAGGTTTGCTCAGACATCCATGGAACAAGTGCAAAGTAACTAATTTTTAAAAAGTAATCTGTTCTATCATCTGCCTAATATCTGCTAAGACAGATATATTCCCCAAAGAGCATCCTTGTATTTCCATGGGAATATGAACTGCATTGAAGCTATGGATTCGGAAATTCTTACACTTCCTGGTGGTTACTTGGAAATTATGTATTTGTGATAGGAGCAAAAGACTTCCATGCTGTAGCAGTCAAATTACTTGTAATGATGCTTTTCTGCTTTCGCTTTAGCTGCTACAATAAAATTGATATCAGGTGTTGAGCAGCTTTAGTGGACAGTCGCCTGGAAGGAAGTTCTCAGCACTGAGCACGTAAGACAGCAGGTAGTGTTTCTTCCCCAAACCAGAAGGAAGATGCACTCACACTATTAAGTTACAGAGACTCCCAAGGCAAATTAATGCAACGCCGCTGCGGTTCGGTTTCCTCAGTGATCCTTCTGTCTTCCAGATCCAGATGGGCTGGTTCCAACATGATCTGGGGCACTGCTCTGTCTTCAGGAAGCCTAAATGGAATCGACTGCTGCAGATTGTTGTGATAAACCTTCTGAAGGTAATTGTCTTATTGTGGGAATATTCTCTGGGGCTAATCTGGACTAAGCAACGAATGGGAGTGTCCCGACATTCCGGCAATATCGCCTGTGAGGGAAGAGTAGTGCAGCCGTCAATAGTAGGGGGATAAGCAGTGATTTAATTGTTGGTGGTGGTCGAGTTTGAATCCCCGGTCCTTAACTTTTCCTGCAGGGGTTACCAGCCAGCTGGTGGAATCACCTGCACAACCAGCACCATGCCAAACCCAACTGCTTCCGCAAAGACCCTGACCTCAACATGCACCCTCTCCTGTTCAGCCTGGGAAAGACACTTTCCATGGAGGTGAGCATGGGGACGGCTGGAGAAGCCAAGAGCCATTGGGAGAAAAGATTTTAAAGACAGAAAGCCATAGAGTGAGGTATGATCATAATCCAGATTATGCCTTTCTGCATAAACTCATGGTCATTTCCAAAGTGTTCCAGGGTCTGAGAGTCTCATGTACTGACTGGTTATTACGATGCTTAGGCACCAGCTCCTGAGAAGCAAAGTCTTAAAACCAGTGCTTAAGTTCTCTGTGTCGCCAGAAGAGCAGGCTGGGCACCTTGAAGGCAGTCCAAAGAATGAATCAGTCCACTTGCATTAGTGTTAGATGTTCTTAGTGATGACAGTGAGTCAGATGTTCCCTCTGGGTCCTTTTGCCTATGGGAGCTGTTTGGCACCTAGATCCTTCAGGACCAGCATAGCTGCTATGCGCAGAACACAAGTGTAGCAAATTATTTCTTAATCACAAATTCTATGGCTTTCACAAAAATAAAAACCATGAACAGGCCCTTATGATTTCTGACATCATCAGGATAGGCAAGGTCTCTTTTGCCTTTTCTTTCTCTGGTAATTCTCTTTACTCACAGGGTGATGAAATGGCCTCTTCGCTAGTTAACCAGCCTCTTGAAAGAACATCTCACTCTCCTTTAGTTGGTAATAAGCAAAGACTTTACAGCTCTCCAAGGCATGTGGAAAATTCCAGCTCTTCTTTCTCAGAATGACTCCTGTAACGAGAATTTATACAAAACATTTATTCATAGAAAACTGTTAGCTGCAACAGGGAAGGATTTTGTTGGTGGTCTTCTGAAAGGTCTCTCATGGCTGTATGTTAGCATGAGCATCTAGAGTGGGCTGGCTGTGCTGGAGTGGGTTTGATGGAAGTGAAAATGTAGGAAATTAATTCCTGTATCTTCCTGCTTTTTAACAGAAAAAAAGTCAGGCACACTGTGGATGGGAAAAATGGATTTCAGTGGTTTCATTTAGTCCGGTTCATTTGTTTTGTTTCAGTTTTGATCCAGTGAAGACGTCTTTGAGGTGTTCAATTTTTTTTTTTTCCTCAGTGATAGGGGAGCTCTGGAAACAGTTTGCTTTACTTCCTTATTATTTTGTCCTTTGAAGAATCATAAGCACGAAATCTGCAGATGATGTTAAGAATCCTTTTGTGCAAACAGTGAAAAAATACACCGTGAAAAAATGAATTTATCGTGCTTTTTGTAAATATTTCATGTCTTCGCTGTTACATGTACTTGAAGGCAAAGTATCCGACAAAACAAAAAGGCAGATATCTTTATAGAGTATTTAATACTTTGATTTTGCAGACATTATTTTACAGTCACTCTAGAATAGCATCCAAATGCTTATGTCATTTCTGACCACTATCTATCATCTCCTCTATTAGTCAAAAATTTGGGAGGTCTGCATCCTACCTCATCTGATACATAAATTCAGATGTAGCTTTCACAAGCAAACTCATCCTGCATTTGTCACCCACCAAGTTTCCTGTCTTAGTTTTCTTCCTCCCTGAGCACCGATAGTCTCAGCACTCTACGGTGAATATGTGGAATTGGTTAGATTGGACTTTCATTACCATCACTAGAAACTTATCCTACAAAATTCAAATGACTTGTGAGCATTTTTGTGATGTTTGAACGTTTTTGTATCCTGCCATGAGTTTTGGAACTCTCCTAAAAAATGGCTCTGTTCTGACATCGGCATAACATTGATATCTGGATACAGAGGCTCAAATGAAATCTGCTTCTCTCCATTGCTTTGGCACTTCAGTACCTGTTTTTCAAGAACAGGGGTTGAATTAGAGCGATCAAGAGGTAATTCTCTTAGACAGGAATAAGAAATAACTTAGAAAGGCTCTCAGGTCTCCAACTGGCCCATTACAATATCTTTTCGTTTTTCAGCTTGGAAAAAAGAAGAAGAAGTTCATGCCTTACAATTATCAGCATAAGTATTTCATCTGTGAGTATCCCCGCGTGCTTGCAGTGCAGTAGGAACTTCACCTGAAAATCATGACTGCGTCTCCTCCCCAAAATAAAGGCTTTAAAGATAGTCCCGTTGAAGGCACATTAAACAAGGTTCATGTGAGGAGGAATTGCCCCTTGTGTCTGTGTTAGGATTATGCCATATTAGGCATAGGGGTGAATCAAGTGTGAGGAAGAAAGGGATGGGAAAGAAATGAAGAGGTGGTGAGATGAAAAGAGGAAGACACACATGAAAGTTAGTGTAAATGGAAGAGAGCAATTCTTCTTCCACTGGAAAGAAGAATCTTTCGTCTTACAGAAGATTTATGTAGGATTTATGTATTGTAAATTCTGTAGGATTTATGATGCAGTGGAATTATAAATGTCTCTCTGTTTTCATTCTTTCCTTCAGTATTGGCTCCACTTGCACTTGTACCCTTCTTCCAGCTGTCTATATTCTACTTTGCCATCAAGAGGAAAAAGTGGTTGGTAAGCACTACTTGCATTGTCTGGAACACTTTCAGAAAATGTCGCCTCTCTGCGGCTATATTAACCTTCACCTCAGGTGATTGTGGGGTTTAAGATAGAAAAGGCTGGTTCTAGGCTTGCTGCAGTAGCAACGCAGTCAATGGGCTCAGGGAGAATTTTTTAGAAGATGCTTTTTAGCCTCTTAGTAGCTGAATATAAGTTAACAGAAATTATTGACCTAGAGCGAGCGTGATTACAGGGCTGTTTGCTGGTCTTTAGTTACTGATGGTAAAGTCAGTGCTGTGGGAATATTCCAGGGATACACTCAACTTGAGGCAGAATGACGGTGTGGAGCTTACTCTTGATAAATAAGAGATCAATAAATAAGAACATTTTTTATGCTGCATTTCAAGTAAAGAGGAAAGGAGGGAGTGGAGAGAGTTCATCAATAACGGCTTATTTTCATCTTTTTTTTGTTGTTTCATTTGTCGTTTTTTTTTTTTTTACAGGACCTGTTATTGATTGTGTCTTTCAACATCCGCGTCTGTCTCATGTATATTCCTTTAATGGGATTTAACAATTTCATGGTGTACTACTGGCTGTCCAGGTAACACACAGCATGCCCAGAGTCCCCATGACTAGTATTTGTAAACAATATTGAGCTTCAATGGAAATAAATGAAAACTAGACATGTTCACTACAGTTTCCTCAGAAATAAGCGGTCAGCCAAGAAGGAGCAGTATAACTTCAGGCGGTGGTGGTGGTGGTTGCCCAGGGACATCTGCGACTACAAATGGAGTGGTTCTCAACAGAAACGCCAAAAGTTTGGAGCAAAGGGACAGGATAGAACATCCTGAATTATGTAAAAGTGCTCTTTTACTTAAGATGAGACTCGGGAAAGTGTTTTAATGGTAAATTTGGATGGGATTAGAAATATGATAAGTGTTTCTGTGTTTATCTGCCCAGGTACCTAGAGAGTACCTGGTTCATTTGGGTGTCACAGATGAATCACATTCCAATGGACATTGATTATGATAAGAACAAAGACTGGGTATCCACTCAGGTGAGAATCTCCTTTCTTCTGGAAGAGTGGGTCTGCAGTTCTGAATTATAGGGCAAAGACAACATTGTTCTTCTCTTAGCTTTAATGCTGTGTTAATGAGGTTTATCCTTGCCATTTGTTAAATAGACATGCATTTTGGTAGCAGCCAAAACTTTTAAAACTTTAGTTGGAAAACGAGATGTCTAGATTTTAAAAAAAAAATCCTGTATTTTCACTGAAAAGTTCTGACACATTTTTCACAGCACTTTTCCCTTCATATTATGAAAAAGTACTGATGGCATAACAGTCAATCTCCTTTTTAGGCCAACTAAAGAGAAGCAAAAAGTGGGACTGGATACCTTTATTTTTTACCTTACAGGTTACAGATTTACTGCAGATAAGATAAATCTGACAAAATTTAGGTCTGATAAAAATGAGCCCATAAATACAACTTTACTTACATCTATACCACCTCCAGTAGTATAGTCCCACGTAGTGGGTTTTAAGCATTTTTCCTTATATCAAGGAAAAAAGACCCAGACTGGTATTCATCTGACCAAATCTGGACGTCTACATCTGAACACCTGCTACATCAATTGGAGAGAAAGAGCCATTTCTAGAGCATGATTCGTCTTACTCTAAAATAGACATCTCAATCAGGCCAGAGGAAAGGCACCATAAAAATATCTGGGTTTTTGCATTGACTCTAAAGTGATGGGCTCAGCTGCAGGTTTCAAACTAAAGGTGTCTAAATTCGGTGAGGTGAAGCCCACACTCTGTTTGTCCTCATACTTTTGCATCTGACTCCACTTGTACTGGTTGGAGGAGGCCAGAAGAATGCTTTTTGTTTCGTTATTGGGCATCTTGTCTTTCCAACCAAGCAAAAGATGTGAGGAGAACCTCTTAAAAGCATCGCAGCCGGGGCTGTGGGCACAGAAGCTTTTCTTTCTGAGCGAAGAGCTAGCTAAATTAACCTATATCCTAACGAACCATTTCAATCTAGACTTTGTTTAATTCTTCAGGGCAATGATGGCTACAATTGCTGCCTCTAACTTGCCTTTTATGCTAGACCAGGGTGGGTAATGATTGCTGGGGTTCAATTATCAGACTTGCAGAAAAATAAAAGCTAAATCTTGTATTTCTGTGGTCTTCTTTCCTCCCAGCTCCACGCAACATGCAATGTGAAACAATCTTTGTTCAATGACTGGTTCACTGGGCACTTGAACTTCCAAATTGAGCACCAGTGAGTATCATTATGGGGAGAAGAGGGGGAATAATATGGGTCACTTAAATTGAGAAAGGCCATGTAGTCTCACGTGAAACCAACTCGGGAGACCGCTTGCTCTTCTTTGGGGGGAGGGCAGGGAAATATTTTGAGCAGAAGGAACTGAGGGTGATACAAGCAAATTCTTACAATAGCTGTCTCTCATTCCTTTCTGCAGCCTTTTCCCCACTATGCCTCGACACAACTACTGGAAAGCAGCTCCGCTGGTGCAAGCCCTTTGTGATAAGCACGGCATTGAGTACAAAAGCAAGACTTTACTGACAGCCTTTGTAGACATTTTGCAGTAAGTTTCAGTTAACAAGATAATTTTGCACTGTAATAGCATGCAAGTGAGGGGCATGGGCAACCATTTCAAATCAATATCTATGGAGAGATCAAACCTAGAGCTTATTTAGGTTTTTCTAAAGGCACTATTAATTTTCAAAAATTTTCAAAGTTTCAGAGATTATTTTCTCCCCCTTAAATCCTCTCAATTCATTCCCCGTAGTCAGACTTTGCTATGAGATGTCCGTGCAGTTTTTAATCCATTTTTTCCATTTACTTCTTTTTACATCGAAACTACAGTTTGCTTCCCATGAAGTTGAACGCTATCTCCCCATAAGCGATTTTTTACTTTCTGTTCTTGCAGTTCACTGAAGGATTCTGGGGAGCACTGGCTTGAAGCATATCTGCATGGATAGAAACCGGCAACTCTCAAAGGGAACCTCTTCACCAAAGAACCGCTGCAAAGAGTCAGCACAGACCAACAGTGTGTGTGTTTCTTCTGGTACAGAACCTTGGGAGCTGGTCAAAGCTAATTTCAGTAAGAATGGGTGGGAAAGTGAGTTAAAGATACATTTTTTCTTGTTCCAAACCACGAACCTCTATTTTTCCTGCTCTCAAACTCAGCATTTAGAGCCATGATGAACTGAGTCTTCAAACTGGGGAGAAGTAGCTCTTGAATCAGCTTGATCAATTTACTTCATCGGAGGTGCCAGCTTATGGAAAAAGTTTGAAAGGAAATTTTTCGTAGAGTCATAGAATCCTAGAATGGTTTGATTGGAAGGGACTTTTAAAGATCATGTATTTCCACCCTCCTGCCATGGGCAGGGCCATCTTTTGCTAGATCATGTTGCTCAAAGCCCCGTCCAACCTGACCTTGAATACTGCCAGGGATGAGACATCCACAGCTTCTCTGGGCAACCTGTTCCAGTGTCTCATCACCCTCATAGTAAAGAATTTCTTCCTAATATCTAATTTAAATCTACCTTCTTTCAGTTCAAAACCATTGCCCCTTGTCCTATCACTACAAGCCCTGGTAAAAAATCTCTCTCCATCTTTCTTATAAGCCCTCTTTCAGTATTGAAAGGCCACAATAAGTTCTTCTTCTTAGTGTTTTTGGCTCAGTGGGTCAGTGAAAATGGGATAGGACAAAGCAAACTGCAGCAAGTCAGGACACATTAGGTCAGGGGGGATCTTTAAGGGGTATTCTAGAATAGATAAAATAAGTATGCGAAGAACAAGACGGCCTGGGGTGTGTCCCCATCGCTATTGATCATGTGTACACTATGTGCTCTAACTGCTTCGGTGTTGTAACTAGTTCTGTTCATGGATTGCAAAGGGAGGCAGATAACTAGACGCCAACCTTTACACCTGTAATAGCTGGTTTGAATACAGTCCAAAGAGTCTGTATGGCATGTATTATTTATATGCATAAATGCATGTATATATTTTAATTGACTGGTGACTGTGCTGTCTGATTAGCTTTCTGACGTAGACCAGCTTTGAATAAGACACAGAAGCCTAGGCACTGAGGAGTAGGTGCAGATTGCAAAGGTATTTAGGGTACTCTTGTTTTTATTGAGTTTTATATATATTAATTATTATCTAACCACTTACTTCCCAGTGATTCCAAGGATCTGTGGGCATCTACATTGGTTGTTAGGCAATTAAGTACATTTATGGCTCTGTTTCTATATCCAGAAAAGGAATTAAATCATACCCAATTCTGTCATCCCATGCGGGCCTCTTTGGACCTTGCAAACTTTTCTTCTCTTTCAGCATCCCCAAGAACCAACTTCTTTTCTGGAACTCTGTCTTACCAGTTTTGTACCTGGTACATAGCTGTTTGGCCCCAAGAAGGACCTAGCCCCTCCATGCTTAAGGTCAAGGACAGCTTCTGCTAGTGGGAAGTGTAATGACCACCTGCGTAGAGGCACAGTAGCTCCCCGAGAACACTACTGGGTTTTGAGAGAGCCACCAAAATGAAGAAACTAGGAGTGGGCCTATAGTAGAATATTTTCACTGAAAGTGCTTTAAACTTGATGGGAAAGGTAAACTGTAAATGAGGAGAGATGAGCAGTGAATAACAGACAAAAGAAATAGAGGATGCCTGAAAGAACAAGGAGATGTGTGGGTATCAGTTATTATCAGGTGAAAAAGAAGGGGAAAAAAAGCTGAGTGGTCATAACATGATTATTTGGAAAAGCTAGAATACAGGAAAAAAGAAAGTATAAGAATATCAATAAAGGTCCTCTTCATGATTTTTAGATTGAAAGTCAATACCTGTTTTAGAAAGAGT
>NW_010517222.1:39755-72091 GCF_000687285.1 Phaethon lepturus
ACTCTTGCTGATTTTGCAAAGGAATGATGATTCGATGATGACATTTTCTGATATCATTTGTAGCTGTCCATTATGAGACAGTTGAGCCATACTGGCAAAACCCGTATCGTGCTGTATTCACCTAGCTGACCTAAACCCATGAAGGTAGTCTGTAACGTCAAATAACTGGACAATTTGCCCATAAAAGTAAAGACCATGTGGAAGAAAAGCGGTTCTTCTCCTCTGCCATTCACATCATGTGCACCAGCTTTCAGTGGACAAACCGCCCAACGGAGGAAAACGTGAACAGTCTTAAAGTGAGATACCACCATGAACAACACGATCCCTCTGCAACCCATTGATGAGCATTTTACATGTATTACAAGCTACAGACAACAACAGCCGCCTTCTGGGTAACAAATAATATCAAGCCCAACACACAAAGCAGAAGGAGTTTGGACTTCTAATTTTTGCCTTTGTTTTTTAAGAACATCTCCATTTATTCTTTTTATTTATTTTTTGTGTGTATGTGCGGGTATTAATAACACTGTTCTGGTTGACAACTGTTCTGGTTGTTTCCTAACGATAGCTGACAGACATCACTGAAAAGGATCCTGATTTAGAATTTGACAAAGGAAAACCAGCTTCATTGTTAATAACCTTTATGAAACGGAACGTCCCCCTCTTCCTCCTCCTTCCCCCAGCTTTATATGCTAGGCATGACATTGTATGGTATGGAATATCCCTTTGGTCAGTTGGGGTCAGCTGTCCCGGCTGGGTCCCCTCCCAGCTTCCTGTGCACCCCCGGCCTCCTCGCTGGTGGGGTGGGCTGAGGAGCAGAAAGGCCTGGGCTCTGTGTCAGCGCTGCTCAGCAATAACCAAAACATCCCTGTGTTATCAGCACCGTTTCCAGCACAAATCCAAACCACAGCCCCATACTACCTACTATGAAGCAAATTAACTCTACCCCAGCTAAAACCAGCACACGCTGGTATAGAGGGAGAATAAAATGTGCTCAGTGAAAGCTTCTTCAACAGAAAAGGTACATGACAGAGACTAAGACGATTGAAATAAGGGGTTTGTGCTTAAACAGTCTTCTGGAGGCTGTAATCTTATTCCTCACATTTTTCATAACTGTAATGTTGCCTGAAAGACAACATATGCAATCTGTAATACCTGAAAGAAACAAGGAAATCAGGGAAATAGTTTGCTGAATCCTGCTTGCTTCAGGAGTTTATGCCGAGACTCTGCTAGTAGCGTTTTTTCTAATACAGGTGGATCAAAAGAGCAAAAGAAATGCAGCACAGTCACTGACAGCTGTTAAGGAATCGAATTCTGCTCGTGTAAATATAGCGTGTCACGCAGAGTAACGCAGCATGCTTTTTATTCTGCAGCAACCCTACGCCCAGCTTCTCATAGTAATTCAATGTTTAGTTCTAATGGAAACAACAGGAACTAAAGTCCTTGATATTGTCCAGCTTGCATACCCAACTATATTTGCATCCTCAGAGTTCCTTTGCCTTAATTCAGGGATTTAATGTACCTTTAAATTAATCATTAGTCAGCCTGTTAAACAAAAATATTTCTTTCAAGGCATTACCTTTCTGAATGGTCAAAATTTCAAAGAAACCAGAGACTTTCAAGAAAAAAAAAATCAAAATCCCAGCCTCTGCTAAAACGCAAATCAAACCAAAGTCAGTCTCCTGGATCCAGCATTTCAGTAATCTTACAGGTAGGAGTAACCATAAGAATGTGCAAATAAGGTTGAAGATCTAGGTCATATGTCTGGAAGTCTTTCTTGTTTTAAGTTATCAGAGTGAGATGCAATATTCCAGAGGATTCTTAAAACTGATGTGCAGAGAGAACTAAACCCCTTCTATTCCTTCTCTTTCTATTCCAAATGCCAAGTCATTTCTTCAAGCCACTGCTCCCTTCACCTCTTCACCCAATTGACTAAGCACCGTCACTTCTCACAACGTTTCTCTCTCAAGTTGGTAATGGACACTCCGAGTCTACCTCCCTCCATCATCAAACTCTTCACATATTTGATGATGTTTAGGCTTTTTAAATAAGAAATAGAGACAATCTTCCATAGTAAAAGGAGGAAGAACGTCATAAATCTGTTCTTTCTTCTTCCACTTACTTTCTTGTTCTCATATTACACAATTCTAGTATTTCCCTTTCACTTCTTGGCTTTTCTGTCACTCTCCTCTGGGACAATTTTAATCATTTCCTCCTTTAACTCTTTTCCAAAGGGGTTTCCGTCAACATCTTTCCCACCTTCAACTGATGAATATTTCCTGTCTCCTCATGGTTAGATAGACTCCAGGCTTTCTACCCGGTAGGTAGGTAGGTTTGAAGGTTTGAAGAATGCTGGCTTGGTGGCTGTTTGTATGGATAAGTAATGTCAATGAAGCTGCAGCAAATATACGTACACAGACCAAAAAGGATTATGAAGCTTTGGGGATAAGAATAAGCTTGGCTTAACAAAGCTTATTTCATGTGATGGGAGGCATATATGGTTACATTCCCTCCCCTAAATTTGCATCTTTGCTTTTGTTCTTCACTCAGGCTCTAGATTTAGGGATGCAATTGGATAAGATGGCTCGGGTGGAATCTGACTGAAAGAATCTCAAAATGGAAAGAACTCCCTTTTCTATTGATGTCTTGCTCTGTGTGGCAGGACCTCAGCTTAGCACTTGCCCTCTCTCCTCCCACCAAAGGGTAAAATGATTCCCCTATACGATGTGTTCACTGGTTCCTTTTAGCACCCACCCCTGCAAAAAACTGCTAGAGTTCTGCAGCGTTATTGCATAAACTCTTGAATAATTGATTGTTGGCCAACTTGTTTGTTACTTGACATGAAGGAAATGACAATGTATATATATAACGTATATCCATTAAGAGACAGTCAACCAGAAATAGAGACGATATCTGCAGTGAAGTCTGATGACATAGGTGACTATAATCCAGCTTACCACCTAAAATGCCTTTGCTTCAGGTGTTGCCTACAGCTGGCTCAGTAGGTGTGTTCTGCTATTACTCTAAAGCTCTTTAAGTGCTGAGCTATGCTCCTGTGCATGTACAGAACTGCCTCGGTCTGAGCAATTTTCATCTTATCACCCACCTAAGGGTGGGGCATAGTCGGTTTTCCTGTCTGCCGTATCCCCTGAAGGGCCTGATCCCATAGGCATGCTCGGAACACGCTTGACATACTGGCAGGACTGTACTTTGCGGAGAACGTTTATGTTTGTTTTCTTTCTAAAAGGGAGCTGGAAGAGGTGATCCTCCACTTTTTCCTAACACGGCGGTTATGCAGTTGTTATGGCAGTGTACTTGCCAAGGTTCAGTTCCCTCCCTAGCAAAAGTGATTCAGAGCCACGATGCCCACCTCTCACCCACGTGTGCAATGGATGGTGACATGTTCACTTCTCCTTGGAAGGTGTACCACAGTGCAACAAAGAATTCAAGATTGGCAGAACTGGCCTCTTGTTTACGGAATTTCTTGTCTGGTTATCAGAATACTTCTTGGGCAGGAATTCCATCCCCATTTTAGATGCTTTCTACACCTTAGATTCAATGGCTACTGATAATTGCAAGAGCAATTTCCATCCTTTCTAATTGCATTCATAAGAGCGACACGGTATCTAAGCTGGGCCCTTACGTCGTACTTCTGAGCCTGTCCTTGCTCAGACTTCACCGAGGACTAGAAAACGGTGTGCCAGGACTGAGTCAGTTGTTCAAATGCTGTTTTTTGGTATCGTTTTTGAGGAAATTGCTATCAAGACACACGTCCTGTGCACACACTGCAGTGTGAGAAGCACCGTGATGGGTCTTTGGTACCAGGAAGAAGCCATTTATAATCAGTAAAGCGCTTCTCCTGTCCCCCCTTCTGCACTCATTACTGCCACTTAGAATAAAAACGACAATGTGCCTTGAATACTAGAGGATGAACAGTTGTACGCAGAAGTCCAAGACGAACTCAGAGTGAGAACCAGAGGGATTACTGGAGAGCCTGCAGAAGCTTGTGCTATATGAAGTGGTAACTTTTATGATGGTGTTGCAAGGGCTAGTTGGAAACAACTGTTATGGTGTATGACGTCTTCTGTCACACAGTGCTGGTAGTCAGCTACAACCTAGTCTCTGCGTGTACAAGTTAGAGTTTGAACGAAGCTGACTTGCTAATTCCCTGATTCTCACCAAGGCATTTGGTGCCGAACATGCCAACTTCGCCTTGCGGCACTTTCAAGAGCCAGTGATGGACTCGTTAACGGACTGTTGAATTCAAGTAGTCACCTGGACACGGGGGAATCAAGCGGGGACGAGGCCGGTGTGGTGATTCTGTGTTAACATGGTACGTCATGCACGTAGGCATTCCTTCAGGGCTGGCAATGCTACTGTACTGGTAACGTCTATAGGGGTGTTGCCAAATGCACTTCCATGAGAATATTGTAATCTGCATACATTAATCTGTGCATTAATCTGTGTATGTAACTACAATAAGAACTAAAGATAAAGTCAGATATACTCTCTTTAAGATCTGAAAGCGTAGGTAGCTTTTATTTCCTCAACACTTCAATGTGAACTTAGAAAATTATCTAAATAAAAAGTAAATTAATTCATTCAGCTCTTGCAAATTAAAACCTACTTTCACCAATGGGATTTTGCATGGCAAAGAAACCAACAAATATTGCTACAATAAAGGTGAAAAAAAAGTCAGTACTTGCTTTTCAGAAGGTGCGTGTAACGCTTGAATTCTCTGGCTGTCATACCAAGAAATACTCAGCTTGCAAAACGCTGCTCGGGAGGGAGAAATAATCAGAGATGATCTTTCTTCATGACTGAACCGAACAGGATACTAACCTACAGCAGTATTTGGGCCTTTATAAAGTCCAACCTCAGCTGCCCCTGCTCCAAAGTTTATTTCTTGGAGAAACCAAGGAGGATTATTAGGAGGTGGAAAGACACAATCGTCCAGAATTCTGTCAGTAACACTGTAATAATTACAGTATAATAAATACAGTACTATCTACCACACAGGTGAAGTTGGCAACCTGATAAGAAATCATGAAACAATTCCTAACAAGGAAGAGTTTCTTCCATATTTTCAGACTCGGGTTGAATCTTAATCAGCAGAGCATTTCCAGCTGGTAGCCAGCCTAATGAACTTCTGCTGCTTCCAGTAAGGCGCAGAAGAACGTTTCTCATCTCCTCCATGGGTTGGAGGCTTCTATTGTGGTAGGTTTGTATCAGAATATGAATTATATCACCATGCTTCAAGTATTCTTTTCTGATGAGTTGTGAAGATGTTCCTCCTTTGGAGCCTTGGTCCCTTAAGGGTATTTATATCTTATCAGAAAGATGGCATGCCTGACATGGCTGAGGGTACATACGGAAAAACGAGAATCAGGTGAAATAATCGTTACTGATTTGACTGTCACTAAACTGAAGCTGGTACTTATGCTCTGAAAAAAATCGTTTTTCCTGAAGGGCCTACATTCCTTCTTGGAAGTAACAATTAACATTTGAAAACACATTTGAAAGCGCATATACATATATGTGAAAATACATCTTTTTGTGACGGTTTATGTTCCTAGGGGATCTAGATACCTCCCTATGGACTGCCCTATCCTTAAATATATTTACCACACGAGTAATACTTACATTATCTGTGTATTTTATCGGCAGGGTGGTTATGCTGAGCATAAGTAAATACGCTTAGATTTGAGGTTTTGTTTTTGTGATAAATGGAAAAATGAGAATGTTGGAAACATTCTAGTGGAAATATGCATGGTGATGCATACTATCTTTTTATGCCAATTAATTGAGTTTATTGATTCGAGGATACTGACACAAGGGTGTCCAGTAGAGCTGTTATTCTGATCTACGACAGTTATAAGAGACTCGGTCTACACGTACTAGCAAAATAAAAATAAGGGCAATTTTTTGAAGCACTGTTCCTTTCCTTTTGTTTTTATTTAATTGTATATAATACCTAGGAAATCTAACACGAACGTCTACAATCTTCACCACCAAACTCCAGGGTGAATTAATTTTAGATTTGTTTTATAAGCCTACTTTCCTATGGAAGCCACCCCTATATGATGACTGCTGATTGTTGGGTTCTCTCACATTAAGATCATGTTTGCTGGTCTGTATCAAACTTGACAGGAGAATAGCAGCATCAACAATTGCCGTCTTAAAAAATGTGTGAGAATTGTCAGTTGAGCACAAAAGAGACCTGTAAATCCTTGTGCAAGGAAATGCGGCAACGGGAACTGTCTTTCTTACGTCTTGTGGTATCAGAGGGTCTCAGGTTGATTCCCTAAGTGACCATTCGTGACAGCAGCTTCAGTCTGCTTTGGTTGAAGCATCTAGTGTAAAAAAACTTACGTATTTTAGAATTACCTGTTTATCACTGCACAATTCCTGTGCCAAAAAATAATGGTGTGCTGATACACACAGTTTTATACCAGCACAATCTGGAGAACACTGGGTAAGGGCAGCCTAATTATGCAAATAAAGCCTATACACTCTGCGAGATTGCCGCACACAGAAATGTATGTGACCTTAATTTTCACTCTGGCTCCATTTATATGATTATTATCCAAAAATAATTCCATTTTTGTGAACAGAACTGTGCATGGCAGTTGCGTACCATTCGGTGTGTAACTGGGGCTTGCTTACACGGGCATGTCTACCCATTTACAACCTTATATCAGCGTCACACAGACTGGTTAAAGCTTCAATTACCAGTGTCGATGGGGCTACCTGGAAAAAAGGACATGAGGTGGCGTAAGAAAGACCATGTGGAGATCAGAGTGATATTCCAGCCAGCCCAGTGTCCAAAAAGTGGATGCCTGAAGAAGGCTATAAAACCAGGTTCAAGAGGGATTAATAATAAAATGTCTATTTTATTATCATATATGGACAAAATACGTGGTGATTTATCCAATGTGGGAGGGAAAATAGCAGCAGCTCTGGCCGCTGAGACTGTTGCTGGCAGTGATTTAAAGGGTAGCTCTTCTCAGGAATTACTCATTCCACTCCCACTGACCTACTAGGACCTTTGAAATCCCACCCTCATGCTAGATGCCCCAAGTATTAGTCTAACCACCTTCTACTCCTCTTGGATTACAAAATAGCCTAAGCCACTTTGGCTTGTTGCAATAGAGTGTATTTACCAGGCTGCAGTTCCTCATGAAGATGAAAAAGGATTTGTCTTCATTTTTTAACATTTCTTGAAGTAGGCACTAGAGCTACACACATCATGAGAAAAAAAAAAAATCACAGTAATAATATATATGAACAGATCATCACCGCTTTTTTCTGTGTGACTTTTCCTTCCTGCATATTCAGAGACTGCACGCTCTTAGCTATAACATCACAGCAGGAGCTTATCTAAAAATAGAGAGCTATGCCATTAAAATAGCGATTTCAAGCTAAGATTCCTGCATTATTCCTGTCGTGTCAGGTGATCGGAGTCAACCAATTTTGGAATGTTGTATCTTGCTTTCTATCAGAGCCTGCCGGGATTTCTGATGCACTGTTTCAACACACCACTATGAAGCTCCAATGTGCTGAATCAGAAACGCTTGTATTCATCAGCTATGCACATCAACGAGCAAAGCCAAGCAGGCATGTACTGCTCATAAAAATGCCCATAATAGCTTTAAATGTCAGCTGTGGGACATGAGCTAAAAGTTTGATATTGCAGCACACAAAATTTGCTCAATGTATAGGATGATGATGTAAGCTTCTTAACCCTATGAATAAAGTTGCAAGCTGTGGGTGTGTGAAAATTAGAGAGGTTCTCAGGGTACCTTTTAATCCTTTTTTATTAACTCACTTCTTTCTTTGACTGCCCTTACCAACTTTTAAATAAAAAAATACCTTCCGTAAGAAGCTGTGACATGCTGAGAGCCAGGGAGATAAAACTCAGCCTTCAATCACTGTATAGAATTGTGTAAAGAGTGCAAAACCTCTGTGCCAACTGCACCGCGCAGTTTGGTGTCATCTCCAGATTTGCTGAGACTGCACTTGATCCCGCTGTCCATGTTGTTGACGAAGATATTAAACAGTTTGGTCCCTACATAGACCCCTGAGGGACACCACCTGTCACTCATCTCCATCCGGACATCGAGCCGTTGACCACTTCTCTCTGGATGTGACCATCCAACCAATTCCTCATCCACCAAATAGTCCACCCATCAAATCCATAACTCTCCAATTTAGAGAGAAGGATGTTTTGGAGGACGGTATCAAAGACCTTACAGAAGTACAGATAGATGCTATCAGTAGCTCTTCCCTTGTCCACTAACGGAGTCACTCCATCATGTTTTATTAATTCCTCACTTGCCAGCCTTATACATTACAAATTGTTTAATATATTTTGTTTACCTTTTATGCAAAAAGCTAATGTAGACACAAGCAGGACAAAAAACTTCAAAATGACAGCGTGCATTATAGTGAAAAAAAAATTCATACGTGTAGCTTCTTTTACAGCTTTCTTAACACAGGGTTGGTTTGGTGGTTTTGCAACAACATGGGTTGTCCGCACTTACTTGCCTGCTGGCAGGCTTAAACTTGCAGAAGTCACGTTCATTCTGATGAATTAATCGTGTCCTACAATTTATTTTAGGTTTATGAAATAAAATTAATTATTAAAAGCTTCCACTTGAAATCGGATTTATGCCTCTGCTTTTTAATCCTTTGAAGTACATGGAAAGCCTCCACTTTCCTTTAGTGGTCTCTAACACGCGTTGCATGAAGGATGAAAGAGGAGTAACAGGTACGTGGACGGAAAGCATGCAAGTCCACTCAGAGGTGCTGCATGAGGTTGTCAAAGTTTGCATTTTATAGCAATATCTATCGGTTGTAAACCTCAACCATGTATGTCAATTTTATTTACTCTGCGGGAAGACTCATGAGCAGGGTTGTACGCGAGTTAGTAGCCCACAGCGATTATTTACTGCCTAAGGCACATAGTGCACGGAGTGCACATGGGGTTTGAAGGTCGGCCACTTCAAATACCAGCAGCGTGTGCTTTTTTGTCCGGAGGATGTTAAGGCAGCACATCCTGGCTTCTGTGCTCTCCGACATAGATGGAATTTAGCAGTGCGTAATAACGTGGTAGAAAAAGTACTGAGGAAACTTTTCTCTGACTCAAATAACGTGTTCTTGGGACTGTGATTTGCAGTTTGACCACCCCCCTAAAATGTGTTCTCTCCAATGAACCGAGGGACCTGTGTTTCATGAAAAATCTCAACCCTTTTTTGTTGCTTTGATCCTTTTAATTCTCTGTATCATGGGCATAAATTACTCATTTTAACTACTTAAAAATATTTAGTGACTAAAGGCACTGTGGTTTATTTTTAACTAATGTCCCCTTTTTTTCCGGTATGGACTGTTAATTTGCACCCTTGCCACGTTTACCAGTTCAAAATCTGAATATCCCTAGATAGTTTCATTGTAGTTGTAAATACGAGCTGCCTAAGTTATCTTGCCACCTTCATCTCCTGCTAATAACAACTTGTGAAGGGATTTACCTCTGGGCTACCATCTCCAGTTTTGTTACTCCTGGTATTTTGCCAGTCTTTCTTCCCACTCTAAGTTGATTTGGTATGAATACTGGTGGGATATCAGCTATAACGCCTGGATTTAGGCCGTTGGGCTGTTTCTGTGTGAGCTGTCCTTCTCTTTAGAAGTCTACGGATATTTCTTAACCACAAGCACACCCAGTGTCTTATGTGCAGCAGAGGAGATCCAACTAATTTCTTGCAAATTTATTGAAAGTATGCCAAGAGTAACAGAGATAATGGCAACAAATCTAAGCAGTTGGCTCTCCCAGGGAGCCGTACAAGAGCCCTGTTCCCTATTCTTGTGCGACGATGCCTCTCAGGCCTTGCTCAGCATTGACCGCAGTCCTTTTGTGTTGCCTTCTTCATTCAATTCAAGTGTCTCTTCTCCACTCACCTGCTTGTTGCAGCAGGAGCGAGAACGCCAGGTTTGGTTCTACATGCCAGGGTGATTTCTCCTTTCTCACTACCGTTCTCCTTGAGTGGTTGTTACCCTCCGTCACGCTCCCTAAGTCTGCATTGTCATAACCTTTCACCTCAGGGATCCTGTCACCTCCTTTTCCCTCTGTTCCTCCCCAACACCATTCCGACCCGACTCCCTCCAGCTCCAGTCCTCTTTCTAGCCCCGCTAACAGGGCATGCCCGCACAGACCGGAGCGCTCTTCACCCTGGAACGGACCAATTGCTCAGTGTCAGTGCAGCTGGCGCTGGTCATGGGAATAAAGGCTTCCCTTCCATTTTTTCTTAATAAGAGTGTGACACTGGAAAAATCTGTGGAATATAATTTCCTTTGCTGCTGCTGCCTCAGAACTGTGATTCTTGTGGAGCAGAAGATTCCTGGAAAAGGAATACTCTCTTGGTAAGCAAGTTTTTGAATATGACCTCAGATATTAAAAGCAAGGTTGAGGCATTGCTGCCTTGTTTATACAGACTATTTTATTGTCTTCCATGAGTGTGTCGTCACTGTTTAGTTGCAAGAACCTGGGTGTGTCTTGCGTTCTTCTTGCTGTGGTGTCTCAATCTGCTGACAGCAATATAACTCCACTTGTCTCTACATAAAAACCCTCCTAACATGTTTCCCACTGATAGACCTGCCCTGGGGACAGGGCAAGGTTGCATGGATTTTAAATAAAATCTATGGCAAGGCCATCAGGGGTTGTCTCTGATCATAGAATTGTTTGGGTTGGAAGTGACCTTTAAAGGTGATCTAGTACAACCCCCATGCCATGAGCAGGGACATTTTTCAGTCGATCTGGTTGCTCAAAGCCCCATCCAATCTGACCTTGAACAATCCCAATGATGGGGCATCCAGAAGACTGTTACTCGTTTTTGTGCCCAGACCACAGACTTTGGTTTTTTAATATGAGAGTTTTTAAGCTAAGAGCTCTACAGATTAAGAGAAAAATGAAGCAGTTATTAAAAGCTTCTGTAACTCCACAACAGCAGTATCTGATCATCCCACATGTCTTTTTCATGAATTGATCTTCATAAACCTTTTGGGAGCTGGGAAAATGCTATATCCATTATAGGGAGAGAAGTCTCCACATCTGCCTATCTGTTTTTATAGGAAGACTGTGGTGGAGCATGCAACTAAGTCCAAATTTCTTGCATCACTGGACCCTTTGTGAAAGCAAATGACCATATAGATGTGTCTATTAATATGAAGGGAAGAGATTCAGGTGTAAAAAAGATGAGAAAGAAATACACAATGGCAAGTTAGAAACAAGTTGGAGACCTTTGAAGATTAATCTTTGGACTAGTAAGAGAAGTGGGCTCAACCTCTTCTTGCCTGGCTCTGTCTTTGTCTTGTGTCTCAGCCTACCATGAGAGACTTCTATCATCTACCTCCTCTGTTTGCGTTCCAGCATCCTTTTGCAGCATTTTATTGTGATATTAATGTTGATGAAAAAGTACATGAACTTGGTGCTGGCACCTGGTAATGTCAGCGTTGAGCCCCACAAAGTTCTACATTTTTGTTAATGACAGTTTGCATGGTGGGACTGCCAGGAGAAGACAGTAAGATCCCCTTCTATTTACTGGCAACTGGATCTTCCCATTTACGTTGCCCTATAGCTTGGACTCACTCTCCACTGAATTAGTCTCCAAGATGAACTTGTCCTTTGGGTCACTGCCCAGTAGTTTTAGCATCATGCCCATCTGGAACTGGGAACCAAAGCTGCCTGTTCCAGGTGCTCACGTGCTTACGAAAGCCAAATAGTAGTCGTGGCAATGTGCACCCCCACAGTGGCAAATACATCAAAATGAAAATGAAATGCATGCCAGGATTCTACTTTACGTTTTCTGAAACCAAAAAAACCAATCCTTAGTTATAGAAAAAAGAAGTCAGAGTGTTTAATAATTTCAACACAGTTGCCCATGTGATCTTGTTTTCTCTGTAGAGACAAGCATTGAATGCATGCCTGGGAGAAAGATTGCTCCTCTCTTCGATCTTCCAGTGTAAATTCTCAGCCCTTTCTTTGAGGAGACTATTTCTAGACAATATGGAGACATAGTTTTCAGTGTGAAATTACCTTATTTTGGAGTACACTCCTCTGGTACTGGGTGCATTTTACCTCAATTCAGGAGTCAGCTGTTCCCCTTATGACTTGAAATAAAATCAAAGCTGTTTTTATTTACCAAGCGCTTTCAAAGGAGTGCTTGACTACATACAGATCTGGAGAAAACTGTTGTGTCTTTCTTCACTCACTGGGGAGAAATATCTGAGTTTAATAATTGATTGATATGGGGACAAATAATGAAAGGAAGGCTAGAGACCCTCACGAATTTGATCGGAAAGCTGTAGGGGTTGAAAAGGTCATAGTAGTATGTACATCATTTAACTCGAATGTATTTTAGTAGCATAGGCTCACCACAAATAACATATAAAGAGGGATGCAGTCTGGTGCTCTCAAGCATCCTTTCCTCCTGAGTGGTAGACTTTATAGTGATGCACTCATCAGCATTGATTATGCTCTTTGCATTAGATCAAATCTTGGTCATTGGATCAAATATTTAATTGGTGGCCTACAGTATTCTGTACTTGTCCGGTCTTTCTGTAGCTCAATGCGTCTTGCACCTTTTGCTTCACAATGTCAGTCTTGCGAGTAGAGAGTAAAGGACTTCTTCCTTTCAATCTGGAAGGCAGTTGGGCTGAAAAGCGGAGAGAGACAGCTTTCAGTGAGTTATTTAGCTATCCATCATAGAATGCGAGTATCATAGAATCATGGTTTGGGTTGGAAGGGACCTTTCAAGGCCATCTAGTCCAACCCCCCTGCAATGAGCAGGAGCATCTTCAACTAGATCAGGTTGCCCTGTCCAACCTGACTTTGACTGTTTCCAGGGATGGGGCATCTACAAACTCATAACCTCATAATCATAAATGGCACCTCTTTCTCTATTCTTTTTCTAAGAAAAGGTGGACTATGTCAGGGCCTTGAGTACACTAACAGGCCTTACTGGCCCTGACCAACCTCACCTGGGACCCACACTATGATCAGGGTCCCCATGTAAGCTCAGCTCTGGGTCTTCAGTCCCCCCCTGAGCTCAGCTAGGCCTGGCCATGGACCCCATTGACCCTAACCTGTGGGCCTGATTCATCACCACAAGCTTTTTCCTGGCTTTTGGGACTTGGTTGAACCTGGCTGCCATCCCTCCCTGTCAGACAGGCCCCAGCAGACATGTCCCTGCTGCCTGGGGCTGTCCTGCTCTCCATCTTGTGGAGATGGGACAAGCTGCCCACCTTGTCTTCATCCTGACAGACTACTCTTGGTCTGCAGCTATAGCTTGCACTTGCAATGCCTTCTGGGTCTTTCTGTGACTAGCCAAAGCAGCTTCCCAGAGCATTTGCAGACTTCTGAACTGGCTTGTGTCCTGCTCATTTCACCTAGAACCACAGGATATCTCAAGTTGGAAGGGACCTATAAGGATCATCAAGTCCAAATCTCTGCTCCTCACAGGACTACCTAAAACTAAACCATGTGACTAAGAGCATTGTCGAGACGCTCCTTGAACTCTGACAAACTTGATGCCATGACCTCTTTACTTGTTGAAGTGCTACAAGAGGTGGAAGATCCTGGCATGATTTCCACAGGGGGGAAATTTATTTGCAATCCGAATAGTTTAGAGGTATAGCCTCTCTCAAGGAGAAAAATAGGAAAGGATTAGGAAAAATAATCCAAGTTTGCCTCCTTGTGGCTCTGTCCCGATGTTACGCCTAGAAATGGACCGCTTTTCCTTCTTTGCATGAATTCCTCCCTGTTTGCTGCCGAGGCTGGAATAGCTGTTCGTAACAGGTTGCTTAGAGCATCCCTGGCCTTTGAGGACTTCAGCTGTGATTTTGGAGACCCTTAGTGCCAGCCAGCACTGTTCAGCCAGGACAAAGGCAGAATGCAGTTTTGCCTGATAGTATCCAATACTACAACGCAGTGCTCCTGCATCGAGGTCCTGTGTGCGTAGCACAGAAGCGTCATCCGAAGGAGTGTAATGACAATATAAAAACCCCTTAATATCTTTCTCCTGGATTACTACTATTATCATCTGCATTAGGTGCCTTTGAAAATGCAAAGGCGGTGCGATTGTAGCAACTAATTTATAGCACACAGTTTTGCTTCAATCAAAGCACTGTTCTGTGGGTAAAAGAACCTAAAATGTCTTCAGCAAGAGAGTCTGGTACTGTTTGAGAGGAAGCAGGAAGCCAACAAACTTTAAAAATATATCCGAAATACAAGGACTTGCAGTGAAATATAAGGAATTACAGGGAAAGGCTCAGGAAAAGGTTGGGGGCTTTTCTCCTTCGGCACCCTCCTCCCATGGATGAAAGGGGACCTCACCCTCCGGCAGTTTTCTGAAAAACCTTATGCCCAGGGAGGGCTGGAACAACATTCGTTGAGACTGGTGGACGCATTCACCAGCAAAGCTTCAGGTTGCTTACCAGGTACCCCTGATCTTTGGTATCCTTTCAGCAATAAACAAAACCATGCGCAACTGAAATTAAAAGCCACACCAGGCTACAGACTTTTAAAAACTAATTCTGAATGACACATTTTTATCACTCTTCTTAGGAAGTAAGGAACTTTGCAGTCAATAGCTGCAATAAACTCATATAAATGAACAACAGAAAAATCTTGGACAGCCTCTGATTCCCAGACTAAGAAAATGCAGGCTACAGAAAGCCAAATTCTCTATTTTTTGTTTAGAAAGCACAATTGTCTGAAAGCCATAAAGAAATCATTCTTTCAGAATTTCACTAAAAGCCTTCAGTTAAAATCACTGACAGATCTCTTTCCCCAGGACAATGGACAGGTTACAAACCCCATGATGGTGAGGGGGTAGACCACATGCTTGGTATGGTGCGAGCTGTGGCCACTTGAAAATACCAAGTTTGTAAGTAACTCATACAAGAGAGAAAAGATGAGATGGAAACACTAACATTGGTTGTGGGTTGATTGGCAATAGCAGCATATTTGGAAGCCAGGACTACATGGGACTTAAAATTCACGACTTTAATCCAAAAATTGTATATTTAGAACAGCCATGCCAGCACCTGTAGAAGAAGGGCAGTTGTCCACATGGAAACTCACAGTGTGAAGTTCATAACAGTGCCTTGCTGCAGGTTTTTCCGTCCTCTGTGTCCCAATGGCTCTGCATCTTGTTCTTTGAATGAGTTTGACTCACATGTTTTTCCAACAAATCATGAGGGCTTGTTCATCAACTAGAGAACTTGGCAGACACTTGCCCACACACCTTACTTGCCTGCAAGCCTAAACAAGGCGGTTCAGCGTTCTCACCTCACATGCAATTAGGGTTGCTTTTCAACATGATGTGGAGAAAGGAGCAAGCAACAGGCATGTTTCTCTAGCACCTTCTTTTTTAACATAGCTTTGGATACTGCGAGGAATTTGCCAGTGTCCAGGACGACACATGTCATCTTTGAGGAAACTATCTTGGTAACCACAGAAGGTGTTCTTTGCTATCAGCTTATGGTGCCTCATTTTCTGAGGGGGAGTGACTCAGGGTCTGGATGACAAGTCAGAGTCCTTGAGTTCCCATCTGCACAAGAGTCCTCCAAAAACTCTTCTCCGAGAATTGGAGTACGGAAGTAGCTACATGGCCTCTTTTTTCAACCCATCTTGCAAAAAGTGTAAGGGGATTTAGTCTGATGGTAAAATCTTGATCTAAAACTGCAGTAGACAGCAAGACACAGACAAAGAATCAGCCTAGCCACGGTGAATATTTAGTTATTCTTCCCATTTTCAAATTCGAATAAATCTGCAATCAAGGATACTGCCCTACTCCAACACGCGAAGTAAGTTAACAGAAGTCTCGAGAGAGAGCACAGTGTTTGGAGTATGGAGCTTGAGTGCTAAATAACAGAGCCTAGTTCCTCATAACTTTACGTTCCTTAACTACAAGTTCCAGTTGAAAGGTTTTATTCTTTTTATTTTTTTAAGTGGTTGTTAGTTTCGCTCTGTCTCATAATAGCTGAGCCCTCAATGGAGACACTTGAACGAGCTTTCAGAACCCGCTGTCAGTCTATACAAACTTGTCAGAACTTATGCTTGGCTTATTTTAATCTAATTTGAAATGGTGTACAGGTCCCAGTGAGTTAAGAAGTTGTTGGCTGGGAGGAAAAGTGAGCTGAGAAAGAGGTAGGCACCTGTTAAATCTCATTTTCTTGGAAAACCAAGCTAAAAAGCTCAAGGAGATATTTGTGACTTACAAGCTGTGATTTTTTTTTCAAATGAAACAGGAAAGAAAAGGCCAAAGAAACTAGTCCTTTTCTCTCATGTCCAGCCAAGGCGGCGAGGACTGCTCCTTTTGGCCCGTTGCTTCCTCAGGACACTCCCCACTTGCTCGGTTTTAACGTCCCTTTCAAAACTGCGTTACCTTGATATCTGCAACGCAGCCTACCTGCAGGCTCCCTCTGGGTAACGAGTTAGCGCAGCAAATGCAGAAGTAGCTCAGGGCATGAGTAACCAGTGTGAACTCTTCGGGGTCCAAGAGCGTTTTCTCCCCGCTTTCCGCAGCTGATTGCTGTGGGTAAGCCCTGCGCCTGCAGCGGAAAAAAAAAAAAGAGGTGAATATTGAAAAGCTCTGTGTAGAATTCCGCACGTGGGTACTTAGATCGAGGTCCTGGCTGAGGAGAGGAGCCTAGGAAGTGAAGGGTGAGGTGAGACGGGGCTGGGTCATGTGTGGGTCCGTAGTTCCCTACGGTGTGATGCTGGCAGGGCATTAAAACCTGCTCCCCTGTAGAAAACTATCGGCAGCACCACAGTGAATGCAGTAGGTGTTTGCTTTCAGGGCTGATGTGGTAAACTGTAATTCCTTAACGTGTTTCAATTATTTTAGTTTTAATTATTTATTAGTTTACGAATTATTTGGAAACCCGGCGGGTGCCTCTTCCTTATCCAGGAGAAATGAAACTTTTCTAGAATACATCACATTGTCAAACCCCAAAATTCAAGTTGCAGAGTTAAACTAAGAGTATAGGGCTTTTTAAAGCCTACAAATACGAACAATATTTTAAAAATTAAAAGAACGTTTCAAGAACGTAAAAGGAAATGCATTCTTTCTCCCTGTCCTGCCCCAGCTCCAAGAAAACCTTCTCCCAGCATCACCTATTTCTGAGTTTCTCTTATGCACAGAGGTCAAAGTTTCAAGCCTTTCTGAGTAAGCAGAAGGCACCTTTTCCCCCTTCTTCTCTCCGCTCCACTCACGAATACAGGGTTGTTGGTTTTTTTTTTACTTTTGTGACTGCTGGGAACAGAACTGTTACGAGAAATACCCAGAACTGTGGGGCTCAGCAAGTGCTGACACCACCACTTAAAACGCACCCCGGAAGAAAACCACATAGGTCATCGTCTTGGGATAAACACCGGATAGCAGAAGTTAGGAATTAGGAATAGCAGAAGTTTTCCAGGTCTCTCCCGATCAGGTTGTGCCCGGGGCAGTTTGTGGAGAGGCGGGATGTGGTGTCGTGGCCTGGGATTAGGCTCGCGTCTCCTCTGCTGGCTCCGTGTAGCGTCCTGTGGCACGCTGGTAGCGGTCGGGACCGACGCCAACAGCCTAGGCTGGCGAAGCTCATTCCTTTGCCTCGGTCCGCAGCTCACCAAGCCCTTGCAAGCCTCTTACGATGGGAAACGAAACTGCATTATGTCCCTGATATAATCCCCTTAGCTTCAGATTAACTCAATTATGTCGCCCTTAGCCTTTCGCCCCAGCACACTGGGAGATCCTGCCATGCAGAAGGCCGCATTTCGAGATCCAGATCTCCTGGGTATAATCCCAGCTGCTGTCAAGCTTTATGTTTCGTGCCCAAAAGACAGCACGTGCCGCGCGGGGCCGGCCGGCGAACCGGCGTGCTTGGTCCGTGATCTGTGAGCAACCAGTATATAAGCAACTAGCAGCTGCCCAGGGCTAAGATTAACAATTAGTATTGCACCTGGATCCTCCGAAGTATCCCCCAGGCAGAGTCCAAGGCCTCTGCTCGTCTCATCAAGGATTAGAAGAAATTAAGGGAAGTGAAATACAGTGATACCCACTAACATCCATCACGGGTCCGTGCCTCAACGAGCCCGCTCCTGCTAGGAGCCCTTGCTCCATCGATTCACGCAGGCAGAACCGAAGAGGAATGGACCGCGGTCCCGTGCCCGAAATTCAGCGAAGGACTCGCCGTACCCACTCCGATTCACGTCCCGCAGGACGTAACGTCAGTTAGTCGGCGAGTCGTGGCTGGCAACAGGAAAGGGACGCGCGACAAGGGTATTTGCGAGGACGGACCCCGGATTCTTTTACGCGTGTGTTGTTCCTCCCCAAATATTTACAAGGAAGTTCACGGTACCCCTTCTCCCCGGGCGGCAGCTCTCCAGGGAATCTCAGGAACTGGGAGACGGGATACTTCAGAAAAGTCACCGTAAGTCTACATTGCTTACCTGTTCTTTAGTCTTACCGGGCATTTTAATTTTCCCAGTTCCTTTTCTGAGTCTGGCAATAGTTTCGCGTACCTCAGTAGCTGCTTTGCCTGCCTCAGTTGCAACATTTCTTTATCCTTTAAGGATGCTTTTTTTGGCTGTTTACCTTCTGTTTTGCTTAGATGTGAACAGCTTCTCTTTGTTACGCTTTGCTGACTCGTAATCTGTAAAACTCGAAGTAAAAATCAACCGGGAATAGTTAAACTTTTGCCACTTTCTCTTTCAGTAACACAGGTCAGCTTTAAATGAAGAGCATAAAATAATCTAACGAAAGTAAGCAAGCATGAAATAATCCGGTAAGCATAAATGATCATGTGAGGACAGCTTCTTAGACTTTGAGCAGCTGAGTATCCACATCAAATAATTAGGTTCTTGAGCTAACTGCTCTGGTGACATCGGAAAAGAAAAATAAAATACTGTGCAGTTGGAAGCATGGAAGCTACACAGGGACTGTGCAAGCCAATACAAAAGTAATTGTCGTAATTTATGAATGTTTTTTCTAATGACTGTTTGAGACCCGTCAAACTTTCCATCCCATGTTCCTAATGCTGTAGGTAGAGAGCTAAGCATAAACTGTGCATACAACAGTTTACTTTTAAACTTTATCATAAGGGCCCTGGCAGCACACCCGTGGAATTAAAATTTGTACCGTAGTAGGTATGAAACTGTTTCTAACAGCCTAATAGGAGCTGTAACTCGTGCATTGCTGATTCTAATAATAAATTCTATTTACTGTATATGCTCTCCTACATGCTCAGTTGCTTTTGCAGTATACATTTTTGTAACTGTGATGGTTCAGATAAGTTCCTGAGCATTTAGCGTTGAGGGAAAACACCTCAATGTTTCACACCTCTGAGGACTGCAGGAGTTACACACTCCCTTCATTTCCAGATTTTTCTTCCCAGCCAGAGAGCTTGAATTTGGAAGCAAAGACTTTTTTAACTTTCGAAGAGTACGCTGATGACTGGGTCATCGTCAGGGTTCAGGTTCTTAGAGACTCTATCTGCCTTTACGTTTCAACCTGTGTCCTGAGGTCCCATGGCCTGTGGGCATCCAAGGTCTAGGGGGGGCAGCCATTCTGGTCACGGGTTTTCTGGGTTTTGCCAGCACTCTCATTTGAGTCTGTACACCTGGGGTGCCCTTCATGAAGACAAGGCTACAGAAGGAAATGGGTCCCTGCCCGGATATTTCCTGTGGCGTGTCTCCAAACTCAGGCAGTGGAAGTGTTCTTCGGTGTGTTCATATGGATAGAGCTTCAGACCTTCCCGACACGTGGTACCCATCCTGCACATCTCAGAACATAATACCCCGTTTGTGTATCAGGTCCAAGTCCTCTTGTCTCCGGGTCCAAACCTGCCTTCCCTGGATTCTCTGAACCACAGGGATTATCTGGCCCTCCTGGACTATGCACTGTGGATGAAAAATTGCCCTTAACCTTAGGGACCATGTAGTCCTCCTTAGAGAATAAACCCAAGACTATTTATTTACCTCTGTCCGGTTGGTACCCTTGGTCTGCCTCATCCTTGGACTCATCAGGCCTCACAAAAAGCAGTGAAGATAATCAGGCTTGGAGAGGGCGAAGGGAAAGGGGACAGAGCAGAAAGGGAGGGAGGGAGGAATTGGCTGGCACTGGCTGAAGGCAGTACCAGAGAAGTAAACACAAAATATCCTATCTTAGTCTGAAATAAGGGAACAAAAAGAAAGGGGCTGAAACTGGGTTTACTACCTTCAATTACATTTATAGATAAAATTGTTAACTTTAAATTTATAGATCCTTTAAACACTGTTTTTGGAGAAGACAATTAAAAGTTACATTTGAAAAGTAAGAAACTGATTACAGGCAAGTAAGAGACAGAAAACTTTGAGCTTAACTGAACAGTGTTCAACTGTTTGTTTTGTCCCTGAGCATGAGCAACAATGCATGACCATTTCCTGCCCCTATATGAAGAAGTTTCTAATATAATAACCCTCTTGAAGGAGGTACTGCGATGCAACATTCACTCATCTATGCTAAACTGCTTAACACCACTTATATTGGTTTATTGAATTATATTATCTGTTCTTTTTATGTTGGATCACTACACTTCTTCTATAAAGGAATTATAATTATGTAATTATTTTCACGGTTCCTTAGCAACGTGTAAGAAACTCTCAGCAGATATTTAATATCGTTATACATATTCAAAGGCACAGAAGAGGGTGACTTGCCTGTGATTTACATGGCATTGATTGTTTGAATTGTAGCCTTGTTTTACAACACTGAAGTTGCAGTTAATAAACCCATGTAATTTCCAGAGCCAGCTGCAGTTATGGGCCTGGGGACGTGAAGTAAGTTGGCATGTATCCTGTACCTATGCCATCTACACAAATTTACATTTCCAAACGCGATTGCAAGCCAAAGTCCCTGATAAATTCTGTTTGGCAAGCAAGAATGATTTGTGTGGTTTGGCTAACAAGAGCTAATATGAACTTCCCATTTCTGCCGCTTTCTCCTTGGCGGGGAAGCAGAAAGAAGAAGATCCTAAAGGAAAGGATGAGTTGTGACGAAATGTGGATCCGGGTGAAACAAGGCAATTAGGTAACCTAGTAGGTGCCAGGTACATGTTGTGCAAGGAACCAGTCTGGCTACAAAATACAGATCCTCCCTTTTAATCTTGATAATGGTTCCTAAGTGACAGAATGAATTATATGGCCCTGCTTTGCTCCCCCTCATTTCCCTCAAATAAAAGTGACTAAATTGTTCTCACAGAGTGAGGGGGTGCCAAGGATTTTGTAAGACAATTCTGAGTGTGCAACACACCGATTTGCTGTTGAGATTGGTTGAATAACTTGACTGTGATTTTAATATTCTCTCTCCATTGGGGAGGGTAAAGAAGAGTCATGTAGACTCGCTACTAAAGGTGAGGGATGGTGAATGCACATTGGTAATGTGAGATAATTATAAGAGTAATTTTGCAAAAGGCTATTTTAATTGTTTGATCTTCTATTTCAATTGCTTCTTCAGGCTTATCCTGAAACTTGTCTCAATCACTCAAAAAATAAAGAAAAGGTGGTGATAAGAGCTGACAGTACGATTCCTGAAAGACCTCTGTTATTTCACTTACGAAAGAGAAGATGGAGAGGTAAGTTGGTCACCGTCCATAACAAATGGAAGGAATACAAAGAAAATCTGAGTAGATCTCAAGTGCTTTGGTTTTCTTAAAACCTTAAACTTATGCTGCCTCCAGCAAAGACTGTTTAGAAAAAGAATGTTATCAAGCCTAACATTGAAGGACTCATTAAATAGGATTCATCTTGCTTAGCTTTTTGAAGTTAAGCATCTAGGCTAAGCTAATGTCTAGGTTCGCTTGTCAATGAAGCAAGATAACCATCTCTAGGTGTAATTTATGCTGTCCATTTTCTCAAAGTATTATAGAGAAAGAATAAATAAATCATTTAGACTATGCACTTTTAGAGAGCTAAAGCTAAGTGGATGATTTCATTCATTGCATTTGAACTATTCTGATGCTCACATCATCCTTTTTTGAGACAGAGATGCCATGGAGAACTTTCTATATCTGTACCACCATACAGAGAAGCTTTCTGATACTGGAGAGCTTTATTCACCATATGAACAAAAACCCCAAATCTGGTCACTGGACAACAGGGTCAATATCACTCAAAATTAAAACTGAAACTATGGTTATTAGTAAAGATGATCAGAGGGCTGGAGCACCTCTCTGATGAGGACAGGCTGACAGAGTTATGTTGTTCAGCCTGGAGAAGAGAAGGCTCTGGGGAGGCCTTATGGCAGCCTTCCAGTACCTAAAGGAGGTCTACAAGAAAGCTGGAGAGGGACTTTCTACAGGGGCACGTAGTGACAGGACAAGGGGTAATGGCTTTAAACTGAAAAAGGGTAGATTTAGATTAGATATATAGATTAAATATAAGGAAGAAATTCTTCACTATGAAGGTGGTGAGGCACTGGCACAGGTTGCCCAGAGAAGTTGTGGATGTCCCATCCCTGGGACAGTGTTCAAGGCCAGGTTGGATGGGGCTTTGAGCAACCTAGTCTGGTGGAAGGTGTCCCTGCCCATGGCAGCGGGGTTGGAACTTGATGATCTTTATGGTCCTTTCCAACCCAAACAATTCTATGATTCTGTGATTCAGTCTGCAACATGCAATTTATCATGATATGTGCTCACTTTGCCTTTACAAAAATCCTTAAATCAAAGCTAAAAGATGTATTCTGCCTCAACCACAAGTTGTTGCACTACATGCAAGGATCCTGGTGTCAAATGCCATAGTTAGTGTAAACACAGTCTCACATCTGAAAGCATAATCCTTAAATTAGGTTAGTTTGTTGAAGGAAATAATCTACTTGCAATATAGTGAAATACAGATGAGTTGAAAATACTTACGTCCACCTACTACTATGTTTTGTAGAAGAACGATGTGATTTTTGGCTCTTCTTTGTAGGAGCCTGGTAGCTGCAAAGAAATACTACGTTTGCTCTCACTGATGTCATGCTTAAAGAGAGGAAGTACCTTTCATGAGATCTAGTGAAAGAACCACGTTATGCCTATATTGCGACTTCTCGGGAAGATAATTTACAGTGTTGTGCAATGTGTTTTCACCTTCTATTTGATGTGACTTGTCTGTACCTGTTGACATATCTCACATGGAAAGTCTGGGTGGATCTTTATCTTACGAGGCAAGTTGTAATAACCAGTTTTGTCCAAATACAAACATAGACAAAGCTTTCTACCGATGGTATCTGTGAGTCTATGCAGAGTGTGGACACCGTCTATAAGCTCCATGTACAGGAAATCATTACTGGCTGCTTCATCTCTTGAAATTCGCAGCTCCTGCCCAGTGGCACATATGTAAAGAGTGCCTCTCTCGTTGTCTTCCTTTCCAGGAGAACACGTGCAGTGACTCTGGAGACTGTCACAAGTTTCTCTCAGGATTTGCTTTAAGGACATGAGTGATTCCAGGTTTTTCTATACTTCCCCGTCCCTACCACCGGTGTGATGGCAACATAGCCACTACCCTTACAAAGTCTCCCTGCTGACTCTCCATCACGGGTGAGAACCATCTTTCACCTTCTATACAGTATCATTTGAGATTGGTTTCGTTCCTTTCCTTTCATAATTCTGATGGTTTTTGTTCCTTTTCCTAAAACATATTTAGAGTTGCTAGGCTGTTTCTTTGGCCTTTTCCAAATAGTCTCTTCATCAGAACATCACTCTCTGAAGATTAGGAAAGGAAGTAGTTATTGGTTATTTCTGAAAACCAAGGACTAAGAAATTAAGAAGAATGCAATATTAATCCCTCTCTCCCTCACAGATTGGCAACGTAAAGTGGAAATCAGCCAAGAATATTCCAGGTACACCTAACATGTAAGCAGTCAATGAACTGGGTGGCAGGAGGTCAGTTTAGCAACACTGTGACAAAGGATTATCTGGAAGAGCCAAGAATTTCTAAGGCATTCCAGCCTCTCTCTGAAACGTTCAAATACTCAGCCGTAACTCATATCTGTGCTGGTTTGCATAGATTATATCAAGTAGCAGGAAATAGGGATTCTCTTGCTGTGGAGGTTACCCGGAGTAAAACAGTTGTTATTTGATCTGCGCATTTGATGGTAGGGAGGTGAAAGTGTAATGCCAGGATCCTGGCCAAGAGATTCAAAGGATCCAAATTTTGAGACAGTGTAGTAATCGGTATGGGGTAAGCTATGGCCAGATAAAATTGAATCATCCACCCAAAGTGTGTATCTCATTGCACGGGCCAGGGAGAGTCTAACTGGCCTCTTAACGTAGGCAGTTAACTGAAGTTGGACACTTAAAGTGAGGTATGATGAGTCTAGACCTAAATATTTGGCCTTGTAGGGAAAATGAAGACAAGTTCTGTTCACTGCAGTTCTAAAACAAAGTAAGAGTGTCTGCGTATGCAGGGGGAAGGAGGGAGGAAGAGAGGGGCTGGTAGATTAGGACATCATTCCAATAATGTAAAGATCTGGACATAACCTTAACTCTGTTCTCAATTCTTCACATGACTGAGTCTGAAATACTTTAACTGTTTCCTGATTTTCAGGTGTTTGAGTTTGTAGAAGAGCTACTCTCTAAATGGAACAGGAGAACACAAAGTTATGTAGACTGATAGAAGTTTTCAGTTGCTGAATTTCCCACTTGCTGTTCTCATGAGAAAGTTTTTAATAAGAAAGTAATGCTTCCTGCGGGAGGAACTGATCATGCACTTTATTTTATGTGTAGGTTTTATGTAGAGGTGGTATGTGATTCTTTATTGTCTTCCCTTTCTGTCCTTTGTTGTAGTAGCAAGGTAATTGCTGTCATGCACTGTCAAGTTTGAGGTGGGAGAAACAAGGCTGATGAGAGAAATCACTTCCCAATTAATGTCACAAAATCTCTTCTATTATGCAGCAACGTTAAGCATGTGAGTACAGACATCTCCATAACTTTTGTACCCAGCATCTTCCTCAGCTTATCTTCCATTTATCCCATTAACAGTACTAGAAGTTATTCCGTGTTAACATACCCCAGGAAGCAGAGTGTTAGGTGAATGCCAGTTTCCTTTGCTCTGTTGCCCAAGTTGGAGAGAAACTTGAAAAATTAAGTCAGACTCTTTGGGTACTGAATGAGCTATCCTTCCCCACTTGCTACATGTGGTAATAGTTGCTACCTAGAAATAGTATACCTAGTAGTAGAAACTACCATTCCACAAAGAATAGACATTCTTTGTATATTTTGTTCAAGTTCTTCTCCTCCCTATTCTAGTGACATAGTATTTATAGCTTGGCTCAAATGACTTTCAAATACGTTTTGAGTTTCCATGGCTCTGGGAAGCATCTCCTTCATCGTGACATTCTTATCTGCCTTGTTCAGACATGTAGAGCCACATATTTAGTGCCTCTTCGGCACTGAACTTGTGACAGGGAACTTCTGGTCTGATTTAGATATAAGTATGGTCATCCAGTGCTTTGAAAAGCAAGTTGGGATGAAGTGAATGTGAATAATGCAAGGTTAGATTAAGAGTTCAAGTTGTTAAAAGTGAGGAAAAGTCAGTGGGGAAAATGCTTCCATATGTTTCCATAATTTCTTCAAGGAGTTAAGGCATCCACCCCATGATTGTGGATGCAGTTATCACCAAATCAGGGCATAATCAGCTGTACTAGCCAAAAAGGGTGTAACACGGTATGACAGAAAAGAGATGATATCAGTCTTTCTATTCAGCAAGACTGTGCTGCAATTCTTGAGTCATATGCTGATGCTTTTTGGGGGGCAGTAGATAAGATCTGTTATTGTGAAAGAACACGTTACGTCATATGAAGATGCAAGGATACAATTCTGTCAATGTCACCCTTCCATTCACACGGCAAAACCTTCTACCTGTGTTTCAGCATAGATACCTCATGCAAACACGGCAGCCATAGCACAACTGTCGATGTGAGCATCTTGAGTGGTGTGTGGCAGCGAGTTACTGGGCATGAGCATAAGAAATCTTTCAGTCAGAATACAGTGGTTTTTTTCCTCTGAACTTCCAGCTTTTTCCACCCATTCTTTGTCTCTTTACTGACCTCCACAAGGTGACTTTCTTTAATCTTTCAGAAATTTCTGCAAAGTAGCACGAACGGAAACCTTTGTGTGTCACTAGCAAGAGGACCTCTCAACACAGTGCTAGTTAATTAGGGGAGCACACCCGAATAATGGGGAACATCTGGAAAGGATATGGTTAGCATCAGCTCTGTGCCACATCAGCTGCTCCACTGAAACACTATTTATCAGAGCCTTGCTCTCCTGAGTCTTTGCTAGACCAGTGCTCAGGACTGGATTTCGATGAAGAATTTCTAAAGATTCACTGAAGGTCCTTGCCAGGGTTGTTATTGCTCCGACAATGTGACTGCTGTGTGGCTCTAGAGGAAGTGTTCGGATTAAGCTACGTGCCACTTGTGATCTCTTCCCTGAAGCACGATCTTCAATTCATAGCCGAAAAGGGAGAGTTCGTGGTCACCGAGTAGTCCCAGGAAACACCACCACTTGCAGTGTTTTGAACTGGAGGGGAGTATGGATCAGCGTGCTTAGGATTCATTTCTTATGCATATGGTGTGCCACCTCTAAGGACTTTGGCAGCGTTCTTGTAATCAGCTTCCATGAAAACTATGAAAAGAGGTGTTCTGTTATACTTTTACACAAGTCTATTGCTATTTGCATTTGTCAGCTTGATCAGTGACCAGTGAAAATGATGGGCCATCCACGATTTCTCCTGGCAACCTGTTCCACTGTCTCACCACCCTTACCGTAAAAAAATTCTTCCTTATGTTCAATCTAAATCTACTCTTCTTCACTTTAAAACCGTTGCTCCTTGTTCTGTCGCTACAGGCCTTGGTCAAACGTCTCTCTACATCTTTCTTACAAGCTCCGTTTACATATTGAAAGGCCGCGGACAACATCCTGCTGTACTTGCTGGTAGATGCCAACCTGGGGCTCGTAACACTGGGAAATGGAGGCAGCAGAGGAGCAGAAAGACTAAAGCATATTTTAGGCACAGGCAACTAGCACGAAGGTTACGTGCATCAGGAGATCCAAAATTCTTTCTGACCCAGGGAAAGTACAGTGTCTTACCCATAGCACCGGTTTGCCCGGACAGTCCCACACCAGAAGTCCTCAGTAAAATGTTAAGACGTTTTCAAGACCCTACCATAGCAGTCTTTCCAGCTTGCTGCTGTAAACTCTGAGAAGTAGCACTGATCCTACTTCTCATTCCTCTAACATGTTGCACCACGTGGGGAAAGAAAAGAAAAAGAAAAAGAAAAAGAAAAAGAAAAAGAAAAAGAAAAAGAAAAAGAAAAAGAAAAAGAAAAAGAAAAAGAAAAAGAAAAAGAAAAAGAAAAAGAAAAAGAAAAAGAAAAAGAAAAAGAAAAAGAAAAAGAAAAAGAAAAAGAAAAAGAAAAAGAAAAAGAAAAAGAAAAAGAAAAAGAAAAAGAAAAAGAAAAAGAAAAAGAAAAAGAAAAAGAAAAAGAAAAAGAAAAAGAAAAAGAAAAAGAAAAAGAAAAAGAAAAAGAAAAAGAAAAAGAAAAAGAAAAAGAAAAAGAAAAAGAAAAAGAAAAAGAAAAAGAAAAAGAAAAAGAAAAAGAAAAAGAAAAAGAAAAAGAAAAAGAAGAAAAAGAGGAAGAAGAAAAAGAAGAAGAAGAAGAAGAAGAAGAAGAAGAAGAAAAAGAAAAAGATGAAGAAAAAGAAAAAGACAAAGAAAAAGACAAAGAAAAAAAAAGAGAAAAAGAGAAAGGAAAGAGAAAAAGAAGGACCAGGAGTTACAGGTCACAAACAACTTACAGATACAACTTGCATTCTCCTCCTATATATTGGATTTTATTGCATTTGTATAAACCATGCTTTATATGTTTGTTTATATTTTGTTCTAGTTTATTCAACTTAATTAGCACTTTGTGTGTGTATGCTGTTTTCAGAAGCCCCTGTTTATGGAGATTTTGGGGTACGTTTTGTGGCTGGCTGCTCTGATTACATCCTTCAGTTACTTGCTTTGTTAATTCATAGCATCGTCTATTACTGAAATTTTTACTGCTGCCCACGCAGCTGTAATGAAAGAGGAACCCATTAAAAAGATTTTAATGCACTGCAGTAACAAGGGAAGCAGCCTACACAATCCACTGGGTTATTTTTTACCAGTCCAAAATAGCAAAGAGAGGAAGGCGCAGATATGCTGCTTACCAGGCAAATACCCTGTCTTCTTTCTTGCTATTCACCACAATTCAAAATATTTTTTCAGGGGCAAATTGTTGCAAATATATTGGCAGTTTCCCCTTCTGCCAGGATAAAAGACGGAGCCTCTGCCACAAAATAGCGTATCAGCGGATGGGGACTGAGTCTAAAGCATGGCAGGAAAGCGAGCGCTACACAGCCCCGATCTCCTTGGATTACTTACTTGGACATTTTCCAAATGTGGGAACTGGTTATGAAGTCCATCAGTATTCCGGCTGTACTCCATGTGGAAATATTAAACTCTAACTTTTCAGCATTTGTGCAGGCTAAGGGAGGCTACAGTAATACTGCCTCGTATGTTGGCACATCTAAGGCTTTCTGAGACAAACCTGATCTTGCATTCTGTTTTCCAAAGCACATGGCACCCACAGTTGTACGTGGCCCCATCTCGCCGCGTCTCCTAAATCATGGAAGAAGGTGATAGGCAGTGATCCTTAAATTGATTGATGATCCTACATCAATAGGGCCCGTCAACTGGGACTACATCTGGCAGGCGACTGGTCACCAGCGGTGTCCCTCAGGGCTCAATTCTAGGGCCAGTTCGGTTCAATGTTTTTATCAATGATCTGGATGCAGGAGTTGAATGCACCATTAAAAAGTTTGCTGATGATTCCAAACTGGAAGGTTTGGAAGGTGCTGCTGGCTCTCTCGAGGGACAAGAGAGAGCAGCGGGATTTAGATAGATTGGACCATTGGGCAATCATCAGTGGCATGAAATGTAACTTGAATGTGTCCAGAGGGGAGCCACAAAGCTTGTGAAAGGGCTGGAAAGAATGTCCTTTGAGGAGTGGCTGAGGACTCTGGGGTTGTCTAGTTTGGAGAAAAGGAGGCTGAGGGGCAACCTCATTGCTTTCGACAGCTTCCTGAGGAGGGGAAGTGGAGAGGGAGGTGCTGAGCTCTTCTCCCTGGGATCCAGTGACAGGACATGTGGGAATGGTTCAAAGCTGCATCAGAGGAACAGGAAGGACTGAGAGGGTGGTCAAACACTGGACCAGGCTTCCTAGAGATGTGGTTGATGCCCCATGCCCGTCAGTGTTTAAGAGGCACTTGGACAATGCCCTTAATAACAGGCTTTAACTTTTGGTCAGCCCTGAAGTAGTCAGGCAGTTGGATTAGATGATAGTTGCAGGTCCCTTCCAACCCAACTCAACTCAACTCTTCTATCCTATCCTGCCACCAGGGAAGAGGAAGTTCGTGCTTGTGCAAATATGAAGGCGCTTGACCTCCCCATGTCTTTGGTGTCGTTCATCTAGCTAATGTTTCTCCGGTGTTCAAGAATCTGCCATGTCCACGGCATGCAGAAAGGGAACTAACAGAGTTCCTCTGAGAGTCAGCAAATATATTAACCACCTATGGGCTGCAACAGCTCCGTTTGGAAAAATCAATGCTTAGGTTTTAACCTGCATACAAGATCCATTTAGCCCTGCCCCAAATCTTCTTTTTTTTTTTTTTTTCTTCATTTAGGCTTGATGAGGTATGTATTAACACAAGAGTTCCAGAAACTACCATAATGTAGGTTTGGTCCACTTTACCCTGATGCAGGGAAAGGAAGAATGGATTACAGAACATAAAAACGTGGGATATGTGAGAGAACAAGTGTATATAAGGTAGGTATCAAGTCATAATTTGATGTTTATCTTTTTAGCAGCTGAGATCTTTTATTGTGAAAAGGCAGATTGCAAAACATCAAAGCAGAGAGCTGCAACACTAGAAATGCCTAAATTTAGCTTAATGGGGGGTCCCAGTTAAAAACTGAGTAGCTGGCAGCTTGATGTAACAGCTGTCGTTCAGTTTAATGAACTGTTTGCTACCAAGTCTATTGCTCCATTGTAAACACTGGCTGATAAAATAGCTATTATTATTATTATTATCAGCATTTCTATCAGTGTAATGTCTATAGGCTGATACAATAGTACTGCCGTAGTACAACCCAGGTACAAACAATTCCTTCTCTGAATGGGTCATGTGGCTCATTCTTGAATTAAAGCTGCAGTTATCCAAGGGTTTGGCATACATCCATGAAACGACTTAACAGCCTGGCTGCCTTTTTAGGTGCTTGAGGGCAGTTCTTAACATCTAAAGCTCCAGCTAAGCTGTTGCCTACCTCCCGGAATAGCCAGATTCTCAGCGCTGCTTATCATCTCTCACCAAAGTTCCCAAACACCAGTTTCCGATTCATGCACAGAAGTTGGTTTTTTGGTTGGTTTTGGTTGGGTTTTTTTTAAACCTCACACCTGTGGCAGTCTAAGGGCACCCACATCTCCCACCCAGTCAAGAAGCGTACTAGGGGCAGCTGGGCACTTAGTATGCTAAAAACCACAGGGTGAAAAAGCTTTTGCCCACCTGATCCGGTGGTAGCTGCAGCTTTACGTCAAAGATGACAGGAAAAGAAGGTACTTTTCTATTCTACTCAGCAACCTGTGATTCACTGAAAAGGTAAAATATCAAGGGGATTTGAACTTATTTCTCTTGTGTATTGCTGGATTGCCCTGGCCATCTGGGCATCCTCAAGAAGGTGGAGAAAAAAGTTGAAATAGGAAATCTCTCAGTGATGTTGTTGAAGCTATTTAACTTTGCGCAGGACTTTAGGGTCAGAGAAAGCAGCTAGGGAGGTATGAACGTAGGACAAGAGGGGCTGAATTCTTCCTCCTTTTCTGATAAATATTCGAGGTCGAGTATTCAGTGTAGGAGGGCACCTAAAAGGAACAAGTTCTGCTGTACTCCCGAAGGTGTGTACTGGTGCACTGGAGATGGCTTATCTCAAATGTTATAAAAATATATTCTGTAAAAAGTACCAGACGTGAGCCTAAGGGATGGCAAAGCCCAGGAATGAGAAGGCAAACATACTTTCTGACTGCCTACTGTGACAGGGGATAGAAGAGGAACAGATCAATGATGATGTCTCTTAAACTTCTGTTTAAAGCATCTTATTTCGTTGGCTGTCATTGGGAGCTGGGCTGAGACATCGACTTTAGTCTTTTCACACCTTCTTATAAAGGGGAAGAGCCATAAACACTATCTAAACAACTTCTTAACTGTGATAACTACACGAGATTTCTCCTGGTTCTTTGCATCAGCATTTCTAACTTGAAATATAGACTGCAGAATTATTATCAAGCGAGAACTTTACTAGCCCAAGCAGCCTCAAAAGCAAATAAGCACCGCGGGGGGGAAAAAAATACAAGTAGATGCGTGAGAAATGTTACAAATATATAGGAATTAATTCAAATGAAATACTGCAAACCATCAAAAGATAGTAACTCAGACAAATCAATTTCAGCTTTGATCACTAGCTTTGAAAACGCTATTCTAACTGTGTGCTCCTCCATCTGGGTTGATGCTAATGTGGGCTTTAGCATGTGTTTTTCTATGGAATAAAGAAATCATCGACTCGCTCACAGTTTTATAATGTTTTCATGACTTCATGGTCCATTTTGAAAAGAGAAAATCATGTGAATGCTGTGACTATTCAGAGAGATAGGAAAAGCTGAACCAAGTGTTGTTTTGCAATTAATACTAATTTCCTGGAGCCCCCAAGTCAATAGTTTACTCAATAATTTTACAAACAAGGAAGGGGCAGGGGAAGGGGAAGAAAAAGCAGTTTCACAAGCCGCCATCAGAACCTGGAGTAGCATTTTGCATGTGCCATCCCAGGCTTATCCGAGGTAACAGAAGCATCAAGTGCAGAGCTCCGAGGAGGGGATGAACGCTGCAAAGGGCACGGTGGCAGCCTGCCCTGCTCCATTCCTGCCGTGAGAGCTGGAGCACTGGAGATACGGAGATGTGGGGTTTCATCAGGATCTGGATATAATACTGAGTTTTTAAGAGATTGGTGTGTTGGTTTTGTTGTTTTGTTTTTGTTGGTTTTTTTTTTAAATCGGGCATAAGAACGTGCACAAGTCGTGCTTCTTACAAAGGGGTTCCTGGGCTGTAACGACTAAACGGGGCTGCGGAGTGATATTATTTTGGTTAACAGCAGGTTCATCAGAGGTGTGTTTTAAGTGAAGCTTTCCCTGCCAGAACCCAGCAAGCCT
>NW_010517223.1:0-2483 GCF_000687285.1 Phaethon lepturus
CTGCATCCCGGGGTGCCCCTGCAGCGCTGGCGTGCGGCATTGCTGCATCCCGGGGTGCCTCGTCATCGCTGCATCCCAGGACGCCTCAGCATCACTGCATCCCGGGGTGCCCCTGCAGCGCTGGCGTGCGGCATTGCTGCATCCCGGGGTGCCTCGTCATCGCTGCATCCCAGGACGCCTCAGCATCACTGCATCCCGGGGTGCCCCTGCAGCGCTGGCGTGCGGCATTGCTGCATCCCGGGGTGCCTCGTCATCGCTGCATCCCAGGACGCCTCAGCATCACTGCATCCCGGGGTGCCCCTGCAGCGCTGGCGTGCGGCATTGCTGCATCCCGGGGTGCCTCGTCATCGCTGCATCCCAGGACGCCTCAGCATCACTGCATCCCGGGGTGCCTCAGCAGCGCTGGGGGGCTCACCCAAATGAGAGCACATTCCCAAAGAAAATATGCTTTTCAGCCCAGGCTTCCTCTGCCGCCGATGTCTGCAGGGCTGTGTGGCCAGAGCTCACTGACTCACTGCGCACAGGTCACCCGGCAGCTGCTGGGTGGTAACTTTTATTTACTGCTCAGTTGTGGTTGGAGCTAAACCAGCAGCATAGGCAGAGGGAGGGGAAATCCCCTCCTTCCCATCCCAGCCCCACGGAGTCATGCAGTCTAACTGGAGCAGCTACTCGACGTGCATCTAGTTTAGGGCCTTGCTTCACCCCGGCTGCTTGCTTCTAGCTCAGCTCTCCTGATTTTGTTAAATTTCCAGTCTAGAGCCTTCAGGGTGCTTGCAGCTTTGCATAAAGCTCTTGGAGACCTAACCCGGGTCATACACCCTTGTAGTTCAGTAGGTCTAACACCAGGACAGGTCTGTTCAGCAGCGGCAGTGAAAAGCAGTGCCAGTCCGTGCCAGCCGTCCTCCGTTTGGAAAGGAGAAACTGCTGACCCAGTACCTGATGTAGTAGCGTGGGCACAGGCATCTCCTTCTCGTACAGCCCTCGTACACCTCTCAGCTCCTCGGTGGCTGGGGAGTGCTAACCTGCCGGAATCAGGCATGACAAAAGATGCTGCTGAATCTTTTTTTTTGCTGAAAACAGGTTAAAGTTTCGCTTCCCGCTGAACATCCCCTGCGGACCTTTGCTGTTGAGTCGTGTACCTGGAGCAGGGCTCACATGCCATGGCAGCCCCCCATGCCTCCCCTCCTTGCTGCCTGGGCCCATGAATCGAACGGGCATTTCCTCCTCTCCTGGAGGCATTGCCCTTCGCGCCGTGGTTTGGGGGAACGGAGGCTGGCGCCCGTACGAGAGCGGCTCGCCGGAGAGGAGGCCTTGGGGAGCTCTGGCCAGCGAGGGCCATCAGGGTGGACCAGCACCGTTGCCAGCTGGATTCATGCTCTTAACGAGCGTGTATTTATCCCACTGCCGCCAGGACAACTGCCAAAGATTTTGCATGTAGCAATGACTTCCTCCTCTCTGGGGCACTCCCCGGCTCTTCCAGCAGCTTTCCAGGCAATTTTCTGCTGCAGATCTCCCCATCCTCTCTAGACCCTGCTTTTTGTAAGCGTATTTTGACCTCAGCTCAGGACCACGTGTGCATGTTTTCACAAGCAAAGCAAACCAAAAAAACCCCAACCGCCCCTCCAGCCGTCCCACCGCGACGCCGGAGCGCCTGCCGTTTCCAATGGCTTTTCCCTGTTGTTGGTTTGTAATTACCCCGGGATGCCATTCCCTGCATTGCTCTGACAACCGGGATTTAAGGGCCCGCAAAGAGCAGAGCTGCCCGGTCTCCAAAGCCTCCCAAGTTTACAGCCAGCATCGTTCTCATCAATCATCTTCTGTCAGATGGGGAACTTGAGCAACCCCACTCCAAACTGGAATATGGAAGGGCGGCATTCCCCGTCCCACCCTCTCCTCTTTGAGAGCCCAGCTCGAATAAACAAAACCTGAATGGGCCAAGGCAGCTCAAAAGGAAACTGTAAACGATCCCATCTGTGAGTCTTGGCGAATATCTCCTCCAGGAGGGAGGAGTGGGGGAGAGAAAACAAGTTGAAGGGCCCTTTTTTTTTTTCCTTCGCTCAGAAGGAAATACCATTGTGTTCAAACGTTGCTAGTGCTCATCATTCCAGAGCCCAGACCCGGGCTCTTCCTGGGACAGGTTTCTTTCCAGAGATGGTGGCAGGAGCCTTCAGGAGAGGTTGCCATTTGCAGGGATAATTCACAGTAAAGCAGTGCTGAACACATGTGAACTGAGCTCGGGGTGGAAGAAGTAGATGAGGAAGCAAAAGCAGATGATGTGTGCAAAGGTCATATTCCGTAGTGATAAATGTGTTGTGTAAGACAGTGAAACACCACCTCTGCTCCCTCTGGAGAGCCCGAGCTTGCCGCCTTCCTGTCCGTGACGTGCCGGCGCTGGTCAGCTCACTCGATCAGGTGGAAATCTCGGGGTGCGCAGCTGGGCACGGGTGCTCACAGCACAGCGAGCGGCGGGCGGCGGGCGCGCC
>NW_010517223.1:2514-10487 GCF_000687285.1 Phaethon lepturus
GCCAGCCTGGAGAAGTCGCCTGTGCCCAAGTTTAGAAAGTCAGGATAACCCAGGAGCATCCAGACACCCCTTGTCCTTTCCCCATTCTTGAAGCCTGCCTGTTTTTAGGCTTTCCATTTTCAGGGCTACTGAATGGTCTGCTAGCCGTGTCCCCCGCCTCCCCGGCTTTCCCAGGCAGCGTTTTGTGCCTTCTGGCCCCAAGCAGGCAGGTTGGGCTGAGCACTTGATAAGGGATATTGCAATTGTACTGGCAGCCTCGATGCATGACAAAAGCGCTGGCAATCACAAAGCAGCTTTATCTCACCAGGTTTCCAGCTCTGTTCCGCAGTCTCAAAGGCTGGGGATTGTCAGGAAGGGCACTTTGCATCTTCAAAGAGCAGGGGCAGCTTCAGGCTCAGCCCAGGGCACCCTGGAGACCCCAGCAACGCTGCCCTGGGGGAGCCCGAAAGCCGGGTCTGGGTTGTGGAGCAGGAGTCCGCGTGTGCCGCAGGCATCCAGGCAGACCCCGGGGGCTGCGCCTGGGAACCGCGCTGTACATCGCTGGCCACCGCGAGCAGCCCCGGCACGGTTCATTCAGGGAATCAGCTCGCCAGAAGCAGATGAAGAAGGCAAAATATTACAGCGCTTTTGACTAACGATTGGCCTTTAAACACAAGTTAATATTTAATTGCAAATTCAGCTTTCAAGTGTGCCAGAGAGATCGGGGGATGAATATTTAAGACAATGTTAATCACACTAGAGATGGGGAGCTGAGGCAGGGAGAGGGGACCAGCGGGTGATGGAGGGCTCAGGGTGAGGACTGAGGACTTTCTGGTCCTTGGAAGGATTTTGCTCCACCAGAGTGATGCTGCTGTGGTTCAACACCAAGGGGGTCCTGGGACAGACAGGAAGGAGCAGGCACAGGAAAGCACTTACCATCTTCTGGTGCTCACACTGCAAAACAGCGTGCTGAAACATTGGTGAGTACCAAAAGAGTCACAAAAATTATTTGAAGGCAGAAACACGTGTTCTGGAGTGAGACTTGCAGGGCTCAATCCATTTTGCACAACCCTGAAAAATGAGAAATTGGTCCTATGTCTAAAAGGCCTGATAGGAAGAAGAAACAGAACAAATACTGAATTTAGTAGAGAATGTTATAACAAGACTCAAACTCAGATAAGGGAATCAGGGCACATTTAAAAGAAAATCAGGCATTTATCTCTAAGGAGTAGGGTTAGAAACTGCTGTAACAAGCCAGGAAAAGGAGAGACAGAGGCTTAGTCCAAGGAGAGATGCTTTTCTGGCTCCTCCTGGGCTCAGTTTAGGCATTTATGGGCCAAATCTGATGCCTGTGAAATCCAGGCCTTCCACCCCGAACAAGTCCAACAGCTCCCGCAGCTGTAAGCAATACAGGCTGGGAGACCCAGGGAGAAAACGAGGCAAACGACCCCCAGGAACAGAATGGGCGGGTGGCGGGAGCTGGTCCTCAGCCCCTGCAAGAAGCGGCTGAGGATGAAGTAAACGAGCCCGAGGGTGTAAGTCTGGTGGGCGCATGTCCCCTCGCTTGGTGCCGGGCGCTTCCCTGCCAGCCTCCTGGAAGTGCCACCCCTGCGGCTCGCCGGGCGCCGCGCGGCCCTCGCTTCCCCTGGGACACCGAGCCGGCTGCTCCCCGTCCCCTTCACCGGCACTGTAAAGCAGAGGGGGACGCACCTCTGCCTCTGCTCGCTAGCTAACGTGAAATAAATCCCTTTTATCTTCACACTCATTTTCTAAGGATAATAATCCCTTTTTGTGTGCACCCACTCTAACTGTTCCCAAACTGAGCTGTAATTGCTGATAGTAATTAAGTTAATACATATTTACAACCATGTAGAGTTATGGAAGGTCTCCCGTAGCTTTATTTGAGGCGTTTTCTTTAACCTGCTATAAAATCATTAACAAGTTGTTCAGCGTTAATTGCCTCCAACCCCGATCTTGTCCCCTGGCCTCCAGACAAGGCAGGGCAGGCAGACGGCTTCCCCGGCCTGGCCCAGGACGGCTGCTTTCTCCCCGCTCGCACCTTGGCTTTCACGCAAGGCGGAGGTGACCATCGCTGTTCTTTTCCACCCTGTTGCTCCAGTTTTGGCAAATTCATCTCTGTGGAGAAACCAGGACACTGACTTTCCGAGCCATTTGCAAAAAGAGCCGTGCGAGGGCTTACGCGCCCCGTGTCCGTGCCTGCCATGGGGATGGGCGAGCGAGACCCCGGGAAAGCCAGATTTTCTGCCGCTTGCATTTGTGCTTTTGTGCTTGCCAAGAGCCCCAAACCACTCAGCAAACAGCGTGTGTGGCGAGAGATCACCACGTGTAATCTCCGGGCGAATCTCCCCATTATACAGTAGGCTAATTAACTCCGGGCTGCCGTACAGGGTCACGATGAGCTATCGGCTCCAGGAATGTCCTCCCCGAAGGGAAGTCAATATCGCTGGGAGAGCGGGGACCCCCTTTCTATGGCAGTGAATCCTGATAAAGAGCTTCACTCCATTCTCCTGCTGCTGGCTCCAGCTTAGCGTTTTTAAAGCTAATTCTCCCCCGCACTAATCTGGAGGATCCATTCAGCCCAAAGCTCAACATCTGAGTCTGTTTGCGAAGTGTGCAGCTGTGTCAATTTGCAAAGACAAAGGAAAGCTCCTCTGTCAACAGGTCGGGGAGCTCAGGTAGCACGAGCGAATTGAGGGCAAGAAGTCAAAGTGGTTTCACAAACCATCAGACCATGCTTAAATCCCATCCAGCCCGAGAGGCCGGCGCAGTGCAAGGGATAAAGGCAGCGCAGAGGAGTGGGCTGGACGGTCAGGGCTAGGAGTTCGCCAATTAGTGCTATTAAAGAAAGATAATTAGATCTGCTCCATGGAAACCCCAGGGGAGGCAGAATGCAATTTCCATTTGGGCTTATTTTAATAAAAGTTAAAAATGCCAGGAGATGCCAAAATTGCATTGTTGGCAATATTAGCAGGGCCCTCGGTGGGGTGTACAGCAGCTATGGGGCAGCGGGGAGGGGACCGCAGCCCTCCCAGATGCAGGCATCCGCCTGCTGGGTATTCGTGCCCAAGGGATGGAAGCTGAAAATTTTGGAAGCGGACACTTCCAGAAAAAGAAATCCAACTTCCTTTCGAGCTTCTGCTTCTCTAGCAACTTCTAGTTTCAGGAATCACTCTGCGCAGGGGCAGATGCCGTGGAGATGCTTAACGGTGATATGCTGTGAGCTGAGAGCAGGGCTGGGAGCAGCCCTTCCCGGGGCACCGAGTTTGCAGACGTGAGGAAGGCAGGAGGCATCCCGGTGTCCTTCCCCTGACAGAGCATGAGGAAAATAAACGCTGGGGAGGAAATGGGACTTCTCACCCAGACCCTTAATCTCAGTGCTGTTGGGTCAGGGAAATCACTTATCCCTGTTTCACATGGGAGGAAACGTTGTCTCAGGGAAGCCAAGTCTGAGATTTCTGAAGTCAGCCCGCTTAGGGTACCAGCCCAGGCTGGGTCTCCCTGGCCGTCGGCAACCGAGGACCCTGGCACTACAGAGCCCCTCAGGCTGGTGGCAGGGACCAGCCAGTGTCTGAATGGAGCGTGGGAATATCTGCACGGGCATTTGCAACCTTCAGGGAGTTAATGAAAAAAGAGAGTAAGGCGTCATCACGCAACTGGCGTGTGAGAAGGTCTCAAGTTCTCATAATTTCTAACAATCTAAACTAATTTCCTGTGAGTCCGAGATCTACAAAATAAGCTGTGTTCAAGCAAATCCATTTTGCCACTGAAAACACCCCCAACAAGCAAAACTTCCCCTGGAAGTAAGGGCAGTCTCAGTCTTTCTTTGAGATTTTAAGACAAAAATTAGGACTCTGGCTCAGAAAGACTTTGCTCAAACTATAACTTCGCCTGCAGGTAGACACTACACGTGGGAAAGAGGAATTTCAAAGAGAAACAATTGGAAGGCTGAAAACAGCCAACTGTGGCTGATTTTGGTATCAGTCATGTGCTGTTCTCACCCCCAGCAGCCGTCCCTCCCTGTGCCTGCGGAGCGGGGAGTAAGCGCTTAACTTCAACAGCCCTGTTTGGAGGAAATTTAGATATCATCCATTAGGTAAATGTTCTCAGATGTGCAATAATAAACACCACTGAATAGCTTTGATGGATGAACTTAATCAAAACACACGTCAAATATACTCTAGGTGTAACTCTATTTAACAGGGAAAACAGGTGAAATCTCATGTTTGTGTTATTTCATGATATGAGGTCCAAAATAATATTCTGCCCAGCTATTTCTTCCTTCTAAAACAAATTGTCAGGGCACATATATACAAATGTATAAAATTTGACCAGATGCTACATTTTTCTCTTACAGTTAAGCAGATTTATTTTGATAATTCTGGCAATATAACACCTGTAACATTAATAAACACAGTCATCCCTTTCAAATACATTTTATACCTACTGTACATTTTTATTTTGAGGCAATAAATCACATGTGTAAACCTTATTAATCATTTAAACAGCCCCTTAAAACACTGCTGAAAAGATTTTCCAACTCAAACACCTTTTAAGACGCAATGACATCATGTCTGTCGGGACATTGTTATGCAGTGAAGATTGTGACACATTTTCCCCCATAAAGTTGCTGTAATAAAGTTTGTCATTGCAGTCATTAAATTAATGTTTTTTCCTCTTACCTTCTTCCTTACTCTGGAGCTACCCATCGTCAGGGAGGAAGAGGAAACATGCCATGGTGAAAAATTTGGGAGTCTCATCATGAAGTCCACCACAAAGCAAAATAGACATTGATTTCAACAAGAGTTATCTACCAGTCTGTCTTGTATCAGCTCCTGGTGTACTTGGCTTCTCCTGGGCAGGCAGAGCAAGCATGGAGAGAAAAAGGCAGAGGAGACTCCAAATTCTACCTGTAAACGGAGAAAAACTAAGCAGATGCTGTTGTTTCACAGAGCTGAACATCCCAGGAGGAACCGGTCCTCACTGGAAGTCTTCACTTGTGCACCTTGGTGGGACTTGATGATCTTAAAGGTCTTTTCCAACCTTAATGATTCTGTGATTCTGTGATCTCCTCTGACCTACAGGAAGATGCTGGCCCAGCTGACAGGTTCAGTGGAAGCTTTGACTGATGAACAAGTGCACAGCTATGTTTGACTAAGCTAAAAGAGAGAGCAGAAGATGCAGGTGATGAGTTTTTTATCAGTCAGAGGCTGCAGATGCTTGAGTGGTAGCAGCTTCTGAATGAGCTGAAAGCCATGCTAAACCTGGTATTTGGAGTCTCTTTCTCCTATTCCAGGAGCTGAGCCCCGTGCTGCTTCGAACAGCCCCCGGTCAGCGCCGCACACCCTATCCCAGCAGCACCACTTCAGCATGTCCCCGCTCTCGCAGCAGCCGTGGTGACCACCCTTTGGTGGTCTGTGACACCAAAACCCCAGACGTGGCATCGGCACCTGCGAGACAGACCTGCTGGGTGCTCGCTCCCTCATCCCGTCCCCGAGGAAGAGCAGCACGCGTGCCAATGAGTCGGCTGGGTTTGGCTGCTTCAAGAACTGCCTCTCCTGGCAGATGGTCCCCGCTGGGAAGGGCAATGCTGCAGAGCGCGTTGTGTCCTGCAAGTGACGACACGAGTCTGGCAGCACAATGAGGAAAGCTCCTTGCAGAGTAGTTTCAGTTTCAATATCTCCAAGCTCAAGGCTAGAAGAGCCTCCTGCATGCCCACACAAAAATTCAGCTGAATTCAAACCTGTCGGTCCGTAGAAGACAGCTCCGCATGGTGCAGGGATGTGCGTGCTGCTGGCTGGTCCCAGCCGGGACCAGAGTGGAGCTGAGCTTGCCTGACCCCCCAGCTTCCCAACTGCCCTCCCAAATTAGCACACATGAAAAAAGCCTACGACAAGCTCTGGTCTAGCCCAGCTGCCGTTTTCCTTCTCAAAAGATACCCTGGCCATCTTTGAGACGATTACTGGAGAGACAAACCCACCAGCCTAATTAGAAGCCGTCTCAGATGCCCTGTGCCCCCACCAGCGAGCCCAGGACCTGGCGGAGGGCTGCACCCCCGCTCCCTGCCAGCCGCCACCGCGGGTGATCCCAGCGGTCTGCCTTTGGGGACAGTGGCACCTCCTGCCTGGTAACCCGCATTCCTGGCTGTCTTCCTTCTCGCCTGAGAAATAGGCAGAGCGCATACCCATCGCTAGCTGAACAATTAAGCTATTAAGCAACTCCGTTAATAAATTCAGATTTTGCCCTAATACATTTCTAATGACCTTGTCTAATAAATTCAAAGCAATCTGGAAAGAATGCTTGTTGCCATATTTTAAAGGCAAAAGTGATTTATGTTTGCTGAGAGGGCAAAGACAGCCGCATGTGATTTATTACTATCAGTCACTGTATCTTTCATCTCTTTAATTATTTTCTCTACAGGCAGCTTCAAAAGTGCTCTTGAAGGCTGAATGGTGGGCGTTTTTCAAGTTCAGATACTTACTGCTTAGGTCTGAACTGTTGTTTTTTCCTTCCTACCTGTGGCTTCAAATATTAATCGTGGAAGCTGCAATTTAGTTTGCTTAGTTTGGACTCCACGCAACAAATGATTTTGCGTGCTTGGTACCCTACCAGAGCCAAATGCCTGAAACCTTGAAGATTTTTGTCTATCATCGGTGATATTTTCCAGTGGGAGAGCCAGCAACAGCCACCAGCCTCCATAGGGCTGACTGGGTTTATAACAAGATTTAACTTTTGTTGTCAGACTATAGGCAGGAGGTTTGGGAGCAAGTCTAAAGGCGACTCTGGTTTTATTGGGCAAAAAGACCAACTTTTCCATCCTTCCCAGAGAGGGGAGCTTGCCTGGCATTCACCATGCAGCCAAAAGGGAAGATGAACTAAGTGTTGGAAAGCCTGAAGTCAGGACAGCAGAAGCACAATTACATGAGGAAATTAATCTGGTTTCCAATGGGAGAAAGGTGGGAATGACCACTTGAAAGCCCCCCTTCTGCCCGGGAACATGGGGGGATTTCCAGAGGAGCCGCATGGAGTTCGGCTCTCACGTCCCAGAAACACGGGGGAGCCGAGTTCCTCTGTCGCTCACGTCCTCCGGAAAGCCCAGCCTCAAGCAGCGGGGGACACTCGTATTTATATCCTCTCTTGCACGCTCCAGGGCCTCCTAAGATTTGAGAAAACCAGATTTAATCTTTACCCAGCTTCCAGTCCCCAGCCAGAGCTCAAACTGTGGGAATTTTTTCCACCAAGACTGTCTTCCAGCTATTTCCAGGTAGTCCTCAAAACAGGCCTGGCTGCGATTCAGACAGGAAAAACCATTTCTACAAGATTTCCTGCCTGGTTTTACAAGCCCAAGAGGTCTGGAGAATATTGAGGAATCATCCAAAATCTTGATAAGCGCCTGCCTGACTCACGGGTGGGATGGACGTTGGGGATATAAGTCCACATGCGGCTCGGTCCTCCCAGAGGACCTGACACTGCCTGTCCTGAGGTGGCCTCAGCTCCCGTCGGAGGCACCGGGGAAAGAGCAGCTCCAGCCCAGCCGGGGCTGCGAGCCTGGAAAAGGGTTTATTTTCCAGAGCTCCCCGTGGGCAGTGTCGCAAGGGCAGGCTTGCACGCGCTGCCTTACGTGACACGGTCCCAACCTCCAGCGTCTCGCCTGGTTCAAGTGCTCTGCACGAAACAAAACACTCGGTAAGAAACAAGGAGCTTCCCATGGGTTTCTTCTTCCTCAAATCCCTCCGGTCCCCGCTCCACTCAAGCACGCGTCTTCTCAAATAACATGTCCCATTTTGAGTCTCTACAGCCAGAGGAAACTCTTAGCAGCATTTTTTGGGGTCAGTTTTTCATGACTGAGACTTAGTCATGCAAACAAAGATTTATTTTTTTCTGACCAAAACAACATTAAGGAGAAAATTCTTTCCCATGACTAAAGCCGGGCGGGAATTTTTCAACGGAACGTCAAAGCAGAAAGTTTCAGGGAA